>NC_143385.1:34639553-34941696 GCF_980474605.1 Leiobunum rupestre | reverse complement strand
CCCTTACCTTTAAGCGAGGATAAATGATAAACTTTCATTCTGAGGGTGGGAGTGCGTCTGGATTTATACAACCCAAGAAAAGTTATTTGTCTAGTATAGATTGGAACTTAATCACCATTGTAATGCAACTGTTGTGAAGTTGCAAGAGTCGGCGATATTTTAGTTGTGTGAAGTAAACAGAGCTATTTCGTTAGCATGATTATTTAGTCCATTTCAGGACTTTAGGACAAAGTTTTTTACTTACCATATTTTATTGTACAACCAAATCGTTCATTGTCCTCTCAACAGCACTTTGTAGTCCATGATCAAGAATTAAAATCATAAATGTCTTATGCTGTAACTAATGTTTGAAAAATTTTCCGCTGATATTTTACAGGTGATGAATTTTCTGCCACTTTCTTAACTGAACATGGTGCAGCTGTTGATGTGGCAACACCACTAGAAAGAGAGACAGTGCTTCATTCTCTTGCTGGCCTTAAAGGATGTGATGAATGTAAATCAGAACGAAGTGCAAGTGTGGGCAGAATAGCCAAAAGTCTCTTATCTCATGGTGCCAATCCTAATCTCCAGGATTCAAATGGAGAGTAAGCATTTTCTGCTAAACACTAATTCTTACAATTCATATTGTTTACATATCTTGTAACTTTTATAACCATAAATGTCGGTCAATTTTCTGTCTAGTCTCCTAAAATTATTTTAACAGCAGTCTTATGCTTTGGCCTCGCCCTCTAAAAAGAGAGTTGTGAAACTACCTGTGTTATTTATGAGGAGGCAAGGCATTTGAAATTATCCCTTCTAAAGTAATTTTCAAATAACTATAACTCTGCAATATATAGCTTAAAATGGCCAATATCTTCCAATATTCTTGGAGAAAAGAGCTACTACTGGAGGGGAAAATTGAATATGTGTAACACCGACCATTGGTTACTATATTCCAGGCATGAAAATTCAACAAACGCTCAGTGTTAGGGCTAGTTTGTAAGACTGTGGCGATTTCAAGCTACCATCAATGTTTAAACATTTCTGCAATTACTCCGTTCAGAGGTTTCAGGACTTTACAACGCACCAACCCAAAAACCAAGGGGCTACAAATCCATCCACTATTCCCATCTGGTAGTAGTTCATTCCTCCAAGGTCAAATCTCCAATTTTATGTTGAACTTCCTTTCTTAGACTCAAAAGCATAAAAATGTAAGTTGCCTACCTTAAATTTCCCAAGCTATTAAAGAGATGTATGGTGTCTACATATTAGACGCAGTGTGATTATATTGATCTGAATCAAAGTTTCTTTAAGTAAATTCCAGCAAATGTTTTGCTAATAATCAGTGTTTAGATATTTGTAGCAAATTTTGCATCTTTCAATTTGAGATTTGCAGCACGTTACTTATATTAAAAATTTAAATTTTCCAGCACACCATTACATCGTGCAATCACCTCAAAAAATGAGCCTGTGTTCAAAGTTCTTTTAGATCAACCTTCTTTGAATCTTGAGTTAACAAATGCTGACAATTTTACTGTTCTTTGGTTGGCTCTTCTAAATGGAGACTTAAGTGATAATGGATTTGCAAGTCAGCTAGTGACTAAAGGCTCTTCAGTTGATGCTATTAATTCATTTAGTGGTAAGCTTTAAACAAATAAATTGTTGTCGACAAAAAATTAAGATAATGTAATATATTATAATATTGAAATTTTGGTTAATATTTACTGAACATATATGATTTGTTTCCATAGGTGAGCCAAACAATAATCTTTTATAATTAAACAAAAATACTTATCACTAATTTTTTCATAAGCCTATCTTGAGGACCCCATAAGTTAAAGCCTTGCATGGAACTCCATCCCATGTAGTTAGCATTGTTCATGTGCTAAGAAAATGATTGGATTCCAAAAAGACAGTAGCATCATTTTGGTTTTAAAAATTGGTTATTAAAATATTTTCTTAGCTTCCATATATACCACCAACTTAGGTCAACCACAAAAAAAAAAAATTCCACACAAAACATGTTTAGAGCCGTAAGTTTTAAAATCAGTACCTTGAAAATTGAAACAATTGTTTTCAATATGAAATTTTATACTCTGATTATACATGTATAATTATCATTATTTTTCAAAGTAATTGCTAGTTGTATTATGGAAAGAGTTTCATCTTCCCGTAAGCCTTTGGTTTAAAAATTTAGTGTAGGAAATTTTCTGATTATTTGGCAGACGACATAAAGTGGAAGTGTACTGGAAGTTAAACACAGCGATAACTTCTTGGCAATTTTAAAAATAGTGACTCGTAATGATGCTTTGCATGAAATATGTTATATGAGGTGCTGATTTATAATACCTACCACTTAATAAAGGGTGCTGTGCTCATTGAAATTAATTCTGTAACTGTGGCCAGAAATACATGAACCAAAATAATCAGCGAGCAAATTTTTCTCGGACGGCAATTTCTCTGTGGGTTAAATAGCGGGGCCTTGTTAATTTTCCGCCTCCCGCGACTACAGGGAAAATATCACTGGTAACTAGACCGCCATTTGGTGAAGATAAGAGAAATTTTTAAATCTAAGTCTGCAAACCTAGGCTTAGCTGTGTTGTGTTATTGATAGAGGTCAGTGGAAGGCGGTAGCTACAGCAGCTGTCCAATATGGAAAAAGTAGTTGAATTTAAAACCTTCTTAACTAATCTTACGGGACCATTTATGTATGAAAGAGCTGCAGAGAAATACTTAGTTTTATTAGAACCAGAAAATATACTTAATTACTTAAGATATATGAAACCCAGAGAAAAATATTTAGGCCTGCAGTACCCAAGAATACCGAAAGACCAAAGAAACAGAAGGCTACGGAAGAAGAAGAAACTGAAATAAACCACAAGAAAAGAAATAGTAGAAATAAGAAAAAAATTATGATATTGTTTAAGAGTTAGGCTAGCTACCTTTAGGTTGCTATTCAGTTTTATATTTCAAATAAAACAAGTACAATTATTTTAACAAAATAATACAAATATTTATTGTTTATCATTCTTAACGTACTAAATATGTTTTAGGACTAACTTGTACATGCTATAACCAAATAAAGAACAGAGAACCACTATTGTACAATAAAAACTTTATTAAAAAAGGCTATTCTACGGCCGTTTCGGCGCTAAAACTAGTTTTGCCTGACGACGACGCCAGTTTTAGCGCCGAAACAGCCGTAGCATAGCCTTTTTTAATAAAGTTTTTATTGTACAACAGTGGTTCTCTGTTCTTTATTTGGTTTATTTGATTCTTAACGTAGTCAAGTTAGTCTAGTTTTTATTGGTCGTTAACTCGGCTTCATTAATTAATATCAACTGAACACGATGATATTTGTTTGAGCCTTTCTTACCTTGAGCGTTTCTTCTAATAGTTACAACCTTTCTTCCACTGACACATGATGCACTTGTTATTTTTCCCCCAGCATCATATTTTATTTATTTGTTTTTCGAAAAAGTTTAGGTCGGCCATCGCCAGGTAGCGTATTCAAACCTTCGCCGATGAGGTGGGGAGGTTCTCTTTTCTAGGAGGGGGAGATGACACGCGGCCACTAAGGTTGGGGAATATGGAGAACTTGCCGGCCATGTTAGTGGAATAGGACGCTGATAATTTCGGTTCATGTAGTTCTGCTGTGACTTATTTGGACCTTATGATAGTTTTGTGATTATTGATAGAAATTGCAACTCTTATCACATTTTCATTAGCTTTCTTCAAAATGAATTTATCTTTCTCTTTTTGATGTACAATTATAGCTTTTAACATACAGATAAATCATGGTGTAGTTTTATTTAATTTAATTGTTGGACCTCTTTGTAAATCAGCTATGTTGAAAGAGATATCCGAATAAAAGCCTTTTATTATTATTATTATTATTATGTTGTTATGACCCTGGCTTTAATATTTGTTCACTAACTTTTTCTTTCTTGTTATCAAGGTGAAGGTTTACTGCATATTGCTGCTAAGAAAAATCAAGAAGCTGCTGGCATATTTTTAGCTAATCATGGAGCTAAAGTCAACTTAGCTAACAGTAAGGTCTGATTGATTTTTTTTACTAATTTAGTTTTAAGAAAAATCTTTTATGTCATAAAGAAACTGTTTATTATGCCAAAATATCTGTCCTGATTGAATGTTTTCAAACCCTCAAATCAAATAACCAAGTCGTATGTTATTTGATTGGAAATTTGGATGCATTAAATATTTATTTTTGTTACTCAAATTATCTTATAGATATACTTTTAAGGTTTGTTTAAGTAGTTGAAACTCAAGCAAAACTAAGAAAAAATTAATATTTCACTGTCTGAAAGCCACCGTTCAAAAACATTGGGGATTAGTGGTCTGAGAATTTTTTAAAAGACCCAAAGAGTGATTGGCTACGCCACGTACGCCAGACTTCAGAAACTAGACAATTTTTTTAGATTGGGGTTTCGAGTGTAAACCAATAAAATGTACGATATTCAATTTGTGATAGATAATATGTATCAAGTAAAATGAAAAGAAACATATTTGGATATGCTCTGGCAAACTTCTTTAAATGAAAAATTATAATAAAATGGTATGACCGTGCACTGAACCGTCTTTTACAATGATTTTATCTTATACACTACTGTTATGATAGATGAGTTTATTAATATCGGCCACGGATAGCCGATATATCGGTCGGCCGACATATCGGCTGTACCCATATTGGTGCATCCCTACTTCAAACTATCATTTTATAAAATACGAACCTTCACTATGCTCTACTCTTTAATGCAGTATTTTTCAAAATATCCGGCCATGGCGCTTTTTACAATTATAATTTTTGGTTTTGGTAGTAATAATTTTGTACTTAATTTTAATTATACAACCTTTTAGGGGGAGTGTCCACTTCACATTGCTTGCTCTCAAGGTCTTTCGTCTTTAGTAACTGTGTTGCTAAAAAAAGGAGCCAATCCTAATCTTCAAACTGCTGCTTCGGATATAACATCACCATTTACATACAAAGAAACTGATGAGTCAACAACTTCAAATGCTTGCTATTTGCAAACTCCTTTGCATCTGGCTATTCTGTCTCAAAAGGAAGATGCTGTTCAGGCTATAATCAATCATAAAAGTATTCGAAATAAGCTATATACTTGCTACCAATATTACAATAAATTTATTTTAGATAATGCCAGAAATCAATCAGAGTCTCTTCTTATCGTTCCAAACTTCAACTTGAAAAATTCCTTTGATGAGACCCCACTAGCATTAGCGCTAAAGTGCTCGCTTCATAGTGTTGCGCAACAGCTTCTGGCTGGGGGTGCTAATATTAATGTAACAGATTCTCAAGGTTCCACAATGCTCCACCGTGCAGTGATAGAACAAGATTCGCGCGGAGCACTTTTTCTTATTGAAAATGGTGCTGATATAACGCTCAGTACACGCGATGATGAGTCACCGTTGCAGTTAGCTGTTAAACGACATCTCCCAGTTGTTGTCGAAGCTTTGTGCGTTAATGGTGCGGATTTAAACGTAAAAGACACTGAAAATAATACTCCTCTTTGGGTTGCTCTTGAAAGTGGCCAAGAAGATGTTGCTTCTATTTTAGTAAGTATATGGATAATTTTCCTTTTTATGCAATGGTTGGAGTTTTTTTTCAAAGAGTTTTAGACTTCCCAGCAGCACTTAATCTACAGTATTTAAGTTTAACTATTAGGTTACAACAGGTTTGATTCATTGGGGATATTTTTATAATTTTTCTAACATTTTTATAGTTCACACTATTTTTGAACTATTTAGTGTACTGTTTGGATAGATAAAAAAAACTAGTTGGAAGATATGACAGTGTCTCCCCAAAAGAAAATTAACTTCCCAGACCAACCATTAATATGTTTAAATACAGATTTCCCCAAAATACAATATTGCAAAAACTCAAAATTATTGATAGGCCTATTTTTTTATTACAGATTTTGTTACTGCTGTTTAGTATTTGGTAAGAATTTTTTATCATGTATAAATGCATCAGCTTTTAATATCATATTAGGTAAAGTATGGATGCGATACTGATTGTTGGGGAGAAGGGCCTGGAGGCTGTCAACAAACTTTACTTCATCGATCAATAGATGAAAACAATGAATCCGTGGCTTGCTTCCTAATTCGAAGGTGAGTTGTTTAATCATATTCTTTGGTGGCTGATTGAAGATTAAAAAATTTGTTATAAAAGTGGGTGTGACGTTGATACATCAAGAAAGCCAGGATTAGACGGTCAGTGTGAAGAGGAAGGTCGTGATGCCCAAACTCCTTTGCATCTCTGTGGAGCATGGGGTTTGGAGAGCGTCGTACAATGCTTAATTGAGCATAATGCAAATGTTAATATTCAGGTAAGATTTTAGTGTACATATTATTCAACTTTACTGTACATACTGGGTACCATCAGGGCCGCCGCGAGTGGGCCCGGCCCCCGGGAAAATATAAATTCCGTGCCCCAAAAGCAGGGTTGGCATAGAACCAGCCATACCGATTATAGCCACCTGGTTAAATCCGGTTATTAAAAAAAATCCAGATTTTTTTGGCTTTTTTTTTTAAATTAGAATATTTTAGTAAATTAATAGTTTTTATTTAGAAATTTAGTTTATTTTTTGTTTCATATTTAGAAACCGGTTTACTTTTACCAGTTTTTCGGTAGGTTTAAAGTTCGCTGCATCGCTTCTGTCATACACAAAAACTAGGGGGAATTTCCCGAGGAAATCCAAAAGAATTAGGTTATTTTATATAGTTATTTCGCTTTATTTGTTTAGTTTCTTATTTACGACAATAACTGCAGACAATTTCTACTTACTTAATTAAAAGGTACTGTTTATATTTTAGCAGGTTATAACCGCAAAAAAACTGTTATAGATTATTAAAACCACTGGTCTGGATTTTTTCAAAAAAAGCCGTTACTGCTGGAGATATCTTTACTTTCTCGGAGAGAAACCCAGAAAAAGTGTACCTCATTTGTTGAAACCCGGGCCCCTAGGCTGCACGGGCCCCGGTAATTTGTACTAGCTTCCCCCCTCTCTTGTCGGGCCTGGGTACCATAGGAAATTTTAAATAACTCAGCTTTTAATTGTATTATTTATTTTGAAGTTAAGTTTTCTAAAACTGTTTAAATTAAACATCACTAAGTTTAGTTAAAGGACCACAGGATCATTTCAATGTTGAGGGTGGAGCTACATAATAATGTGTTTTGAGAAGCAAGGTGTGCCTGAGTCATGTGATGGAAGGGGAGGAGAACCTGAAAAAAAATTCTGTGGACCTTTGATGTAGAAAGATTTAGCTTTTCACATGTTTTATTTTCAATACTTAACTTTTATTGCTTTAATATTTAAATTTTACATAAGTTTATGCAAGGAAACTACACTGATATTTGCAACTCGTTGTATAGTATCTTTAAATTCTTAAAAGGATTCTGAGGGAAAAGCACCAATACATGTAGCCATTTCCAATCAACATCCAACAATTATCTCACTGCTGTTATCTCATCCTGGGCTTGATTTAACATTACGTGACAAAGGTGGGCTTACACCATTTGCAGCTGCCATGACGACAAGAAATAACAAAGCTGCCGAAGCAATACTTGCCAGAACACCTAATGCTGCTGAACAAGTATGACATTTTTATGCCTAAATATTATAGTTTTCATTTTGACTTCGTATCTGGCTCTAATATAATTAAACTCACTCTGATTGAGAAAGAAATGGAAATCGTAGATTCGCATTATATTGCAGAGCTAAAAAGCATGCACAGAAAATTGCTCTGATTGAGCTGAGCGCTTTGAAACACACTATAAACTTTCTCCAAGCAAGTTCTCAATCCGTTGATCTTTCAAAATTGACAGTAAATGGAATGTGCTAAAATTGATCAGAGCAGATCTGAGCAAGTAAATGAAATCAAAAATGTTGATCAGGGCAATCTCAAGCGCTCAAGAAAAGACAATTGGCTAATAACATTACTTGGAAATTACTAATTACAGATGGACAGTCCTGTACATGATAACTTTAAAAACATAAAACCACTATTGTACAGTTATGTAAATGTAGGTTTTTTAACTGTACAATAGTGATTTCTAGTTTATTGAAAATTAAATATCTTAAGACTGAAACATCTTTTATTTTACCCCTTGCTAGCTGCAAAAGGCTAAAAATTAACAATTTGAAATGGGATAAAACCATCAAGTTTCAATGCTACTGTTTCTTACAGGGTTTGCTGGTTTAAATCATGGTTTAAACCAATTGATTTAAAAAAATGGTTTTTTAATAATATTTTTTTTTATTTAACTAAAAATTATTCCAAAATGTTTGTATATTTTCTTACCGAAATGATTACATTTCTTAATCATTTAAAAGGCAACCACATTTCCTATATTTTCAATACCTTGCTATTCACCCCTTAAGTTTTCTCATATGTAGTATATAACCTATATTTAACTTTATTTTATCCACTGTTTTCCGATAAGAATCCTTATTTTTGCTTATGGTTTTTCCTATATTATCCTTTCATTCCCTTGAAAATTTACTATTTTTTCTATAAAATTTTCGAGGCATTTTCTTGGTCAGGGTACCCTGCATTTACACAATCAAAAATGAAACTAAAACTAAAACTTCGTTCTGGGGAGACTTGTAAAAAACGAAACTAAAACAAACTTTAAAAAAATTTTAGTTCATTTCTAATATGTATTCACGGTTAAACAAAAGCGAATATTAAACAAAGTAAAAAAGCAAGAGTTTTAAAAAACCTGGTTTAAACCATATAAACTGGTTTTTTGGGTTTTCATAAAAAAAAGTTTTTTTTACAACCCTGGTTTCTTAATAATTTTTAAAATAGTTATTTCTAAAAATTTAAAAATCAGCCACAATGCATCAATTAAGGGATGCATTATAACAGATTTAATTCCAAAACTGTTGCGGTAACTGTTGTAGAAGACAGCAGGAAACGAGTCTAGATAATTAGTGTTCGTACGGGAAGCCTGACCCCGCCCCCAAAAATCCCCGACCTCGGCCCTTGTACAGAAGATAAAAAACCAAGTCGGGGGTGTTATGTTTGGGGGTTAATTTTCGGGATTGTATGTTTGAAGTTTGAACTTTGGAATTGGAAACTAGCTTTATTTATTTGGTAATATTTTTTTACTATAAACCTTCTTCCACGAAATTATTTAGTTCTTTTAGTTATAAATAAACCAGTATTATTTTTTTCGGTGGTGGCATTACCTGATCCAAACTAGGATAGCTTAACCCCGACCCCTACCCTGAAAACCCCTTACATTTTTTCCCAACCCCCGCCTTATTTTTTTCGGGGATAGCTTAACCCCTGACCCAGACTCTGACTTAATTTTGACCCCGTACAAACACTAGTTATTATTTTTAGAATTTATCATTCCTAGTGTTTCAAATGTAAGTGTAAGTATCATAGGATGGTCTAAAATGTTGGGTTATTTGTAATTAGTTGTGCTATTTGATAATTTGTATTTTATTTGGGAATTCAATCTTTTTTAATAGCCCAAGTTGTTAACTCTTATTGTTAATACTAATATGATAAAATCGACCTACTAAAAGTTTTATTCCTAATTTTGCATTTTTAAATTTATAGTACGACACTAAAGGGAGGAATTTCTTACATCTGGCTATCCAAAAATGTGACATTGAAAGCGTTTTATTTCTATTGAGCATAAATGTCAACATTCATTCAAGACTGAAAGATTCTACTCAATTGACTCCTCTTCATTTAGCAGTTGAAAGCAATGCAGAAATTATTGTCAGGAATCTGGTAGGATTATTATCAGTTCTGGTATTCTTAGCAAATTATATAAATTCATGTTTCAGTTATACCTTTTACTTTAAAGTCTATATGCCCCCAAAATCAATAAGTTTGTAGCAGTTAGCATTAAATACCAAAATCCGGCTGCTAAATTACATTTTAGTAAGCCTTTTGAGGTTAACTACTCAAGTCGCATGGATATTTCCCTGAGTACCAGAGGTGAGGTGGTCAGGTTTAACGATGTTTCTAAGAGCAATTCTGTACAGACTCTGGGATGTACTGCCTTACTAAGAACTATGGTTTTTATGAAAGCCTAGGGGAACACCCTATCATTTCCAAACAGAAATCGTTGGTATTTGCTTCTGCACTGACTATTGTCTGAAAAAGATGCATCACAGGAAGGTCCTCCAAATTTATTCTGATAGTCAGGCTGCTCTTAATGCTCTTAATCTGCAGTATGGTATTACTTCTAAACTGGTTCTTAGATCTCCTTTTTGTTCTTGGGACCCACAATAAAGTTAAACTTTATTAGATACCTGGTCATAAAGGGAATCACAGGAATAAAAAGGCTGATGCCTTGGCTAGGTAGGGTGCAAAGGCTGGGTTTAGATGGCCAGAACCTGCTCTACCCATCCCCTGTGGCCTGGTACGTAGCCTGGTCTCCAAGTATATGTCAACTCAAGCTTTGGCTTGAGATGGACAGTCAAAGGCCAGCCAAGGAGTTAATCCCTGGCCCATCCAGGCACAGAGCAAAAGAGTTACTCTCACTCTTTAAGACCAATATAAGATTGATAACAGGCCTACTTTCATACCATTGGCAACTTAACAGACACTTAAATCTTATTGGAGTCAGTGATGACCCAATTTGTAGGGCTTGTCTAGTTGAAGAGGAAATTGCCTCTCACATTCATTGCAGCTGTGATTATTATGTGGCTCAAAGTTTTGAGCATCTCGGTATGCACCGGTTTGAGATGTTTGACTTCTTAAACATCCGGGCCAATGGGATTCTTAGCTTTGTGCCAGAAATAGGACTTTTTACTCAGTGACAGGTTGGGGGTAGCACAATGGACCTAGGTTTGAAGTGCTCGGCTTTTCACCCCTTTCAATAATAATAATAATAAATACCAAAATCAATTAAAAAAATTACAGTAATTATTGATGAAATTAAATGACTTTGAAGAAGCTGACACTGGCTTCCTAAATTGCATCAAAAGAAGTATTTGCATCTTAAGCAACAAAGGTCGCACACGCTGCTGGCATGCGTTTGTGTATCCACTTAGTTTCCACTCCACTATTACGCTAAATTTAGTCATTATAATATAATATTATTTTATTTTATTTTTATTTTATTTAATAAATTTTTATTGGATTATACTGACTTGTGAGTGTAAACAATAAAATAATGGTTAAAGGTCATTCAAGTTTATCTCGCGAACCAAGGGATTTTGAGAAATGGTTCAAATAGTTTTCATTATGGTGGTTGCATCGGGTTAACGTCATTTAAACTAAAATTTTAATTTACACCCTTATTAAATTGGAACCATTGGTTCTCGAGAGTAACTTTGAAGGTCTTCCAAGTTTGTAAATTGTTAAGACCCCTACCAGATGATAATGTCTTGTAAATTTTGATACTCTAACATGCGTACTTTAGTTATTAGTCCTGGTCTCTGGTACATAATTTTCATCACATCCTTCTTGTTTTTTTTTAGTCCTTCAACTTGTTATTGGTCAAATTAGTTATGTTGAAAGCTATTTAGTCCTAAAATTTGACAGGGAACACTTTTCTTATTGAAACCAACTTTGTACCTCTAATGGTTCTTAAGATAAAATTTAAATGACCTTGAAGACGTGGTTCAAGGTAATTAATATTTTCCGTTTGTAATGTGCATGAGCTTCGTGACCTGAAAATTTCAAAACTAAAATTAAATTTTGACTTATTACCATTGGATCGTTTTTTTTTTACCTCCTGTGTATTTACTGTATATTAATGTGGTAGATCATTACTTGCAAGGAAGATCATACGATGAAGATAAAGTAAATAACAATGATTTCAATGATTATTATTATTATTATTATTGAAAGGGGTGGAAAGCCATGCACTTCGACCTTAGGTCCATTGTGCAACCCCCATCCTGTGACTTAAGGTAAAAAGTCCTATTTCCGACACAAATTTAAGAATCTGTTTGTCCGGGATGTTGAAGAAGTCATACGTCTCCAACCGATGCATACCAAGGTGCTCAAACCTTTGAGCCGCATAATAGTCACAATGATGGTATGGAGGGAAAATTTGAGGGGAGGCTGTTAAACCTGAACTATGTTAACATAGTGTGGATATGCAAAGACAGGATTTTCTTATATTATTTAAGCACTACTGGTACAGCTTGTCTCTAATTTGTTCAATGCCTACACAAATTTCATACTGTTACAAAGGGTTAAAGTAGAAGTTTTCAGTGTTAATTAAATCTTTCTTTCAGCTCTTGGCTGGTGCCAACATTAATGATAAAACACCTCAGAAGCAAACATCTCTTCATTTGGCTGCAATAAAGGATCATAGCACTATTTGTTCTATTCTTATTGAAAATAGCATAGATTTTGATGCAGTTGATACCAACTTGAACAATGGTAATTAAGCTTCTGTTATAGAATATTTTGTAGGCTATTTTATTTCTTTCCAATTCAATACTTGAACATATTTTTACCTTCACTGAGCAACAAAATCAAAAAATTAAATAAATTATATTTAAAAAATATTAACTATTATTTTACCTGCATCCTCACTTGGTATTGTTTTAATTATTTTATTGTTGAATGCCATCAAAAAGAGCTAGCAGTTTTTTGGGGTTGTGGAAATTCAGGCAGTTTTATGAAGTTCTAGTCTCTTAACAAAATTAAGATGTTCATGAAAATTATAAAAGTCCAGAAATTTATAAATATATAAATTTTGGAAAAAGCTAGAAATAATAACCTAAAAACATGGATAATTTAAGAGTTTAAAAAAGTGAGGCAAGTGCAGATTTATCTTCTATTAGTGTCTCTAATTAGTTACAAAACTTGCTATGTGTATGATTAAAGTGTGAAACAATGAGCAAATTCCAAGTTTCGAAAATCGTTTTGGAGCTAGTTACAAAACCAAATATTTTAGGACAATTTATAGTGATAACTAATTATCATTTCAGCGCTCCATGTTGCATGTCAAAAGGGAAATCTAGCTTCATGTAGAGCTCTACTCACAGAATCTGGTATAAATGCGGAAGCAGTAAACCTGAGGTATTTTACTAAATCAAGAATGTATTTATATATACTTTGAGGTTCATATTTGTTAACACTTCCCGTGAGTCAGTTGAAAAGGTTTTTGTCATTTTAATGAAATTGAAATTTACATTGTTTTTATCTCTCAGTTGAGGAAAACCTTTGTAAATGTTTGTAATTCTGTGAGCAGAATGATAATTATATGAGATATATATGGTATCTAAAAAATATTCATGCACATTAGTTGAAAACTGAAAATTAACTCAATTGTGGTTTAATGAGAGAATGTTGGAGGTTTCATTTATTTAACATTTTTATGAAAATATTTGGGTTTAAGAAAATTATCTACATTTAATGCATGACATTTGTTTTGGAAAAATAGAGAAGCTTGAGTTTCAAGAACTAAAACCAGTTTCAGTGATATAGTTTTTAGAATTAGTTAGAATATATAATTGTTATGTTTACTTTGTTGTGAGGCCAAAGAAGTGATAACATCTTAGACTTTATTAAACCTACTAGAGAGTCATTCCACGACAAATCGACCAAATTTTTTGAAATTTTCCACTCTACCTTCTTAGATTTGGATAACAATTTGCCTTAAGGGTTATTCTGGTCGAGAAATCCGATTTTCAAATTTTTTTTAATGTGCGATAAGCGGTTTTTGAGATATTCGCTATAGAACTTTACCAAAAAGGGCCAAAAAGGCCTGGACACCGAAAACTTGGAAATTGATATCTCCGTCAATAAAAGTCCGATTGTAATGGGATAAAGCTTATTGTAAAGCATTTTTCTTATACAAACCAGCATAAAATTTTAAAAATTCTATATTGAATTTCTCAGTCTCAAAAAACAGTTTAAATTGTATGACCTTTACCTGTGTCCCCAATTTTAGTGAAATAGAAATATTGTTTTTCGAATTCCCCGTTTATGATTTAGTCGAAAAGATCAAAATCCCAAAGTAGTATTTTTAGTTCTTTAGAAATAAATTATTTTGTACAACCCCTCGTGCAGTTTTAGAGATATGGAACTTGGTATACATATCTTGTTAGTCCAGTCGATTTAAATTAAAAAAGGGGTGTAACTAAAAAAAATTTCAAAAGAATTTTTCTCTTTTGCAATGTGTTCCTAAAATCGGTCTGAACAGCCCCTGAAAAATTTTCATGAATCCCACCTTGGGAAAGTGGTCAAAAGTGGTCACAGGTGGTCAAGGTAGATTTTATTTGGAAAATACGGTCGGGGAAAATTAAAAAAGTTATCCTGACTTCATAATATTTTCCCGCCATTCGTAAAATACAATATGGCGGCCGTTTCACCCTACAAGAGTGAGAATCACAATTGTTACTGGGACGATTTAGTTTGGACTTATTCTAAAGGAACAGGGTTTTTCTGTTTCTGTATCTATTTACGGTACGGGGCTATACAAATCTATTAGTCCATGTTTGGTGGTACATCAACTGATACTTTGACGGTCATTACATAGCCTTTTTTTTTCAAAAGTTGCGTCTAAGAGTTCACTTGTGAAACCCGAGAGTATTCCCCTAACTATTTGTATTTGTATGGAAATAAAACGTCAAAAATCTGAACCATAGTGACCGGGGATGGATATTAGAGGGTGGTCCGATAACGATGGACTTAACACCAGCTATAATTTGCTTACTAAATTTAGTACGCTGCAAATGTACCAAGAGGTGCTCCGATAAGAGTTGTCGATGCAAAAGCCAAAGCCTTAATTGTTCGTCGGCCTGCGGACCTTGCCAATTAGCTATTTGCGAAAACTCATTGAAACCGGATATTGAACTCTGATACCGAAAATATTTAAGTTTTAAAATTTTTAAAATAAATTATTTAGGTTAATTTCATGTTTCTTTTTTTAAATAGTGTTTATTTTGACGGGAACGCTCCGAGAATGTAGTTTCCTATAGAATAAACCAAAACTCGGCATAAATCGTCCAAGTAACAATTGTGATTCTCTCTCTTGTAGGTTGAAACGGCTGCCATATTGTATTTTGCGAATGGCGGGAAAATATTATTACCGCGCAAGCCCGTGATAAACCGGAAAAATAGATAATAGACAATATCAAGAGTATTTGCATACGTTATAAGGTTTTTTGATAAGATATTCCGAGATTTACACCGAACTTGCGTCCGCCATATTGAATCCAAGATGGCGGCGGTAAAAAGCTTTGACCTATAATTATCCCCTATAGCTGTGAAGTATATTCACCAAATTTCAGCCTTTTATCTCAAAGCATGAAGTCAGAATAACTTTTTTAAACTTTCCCCGACCGTATTTTCCAAATAAAATCTACCTTGACCACCTGTGACCACTTTTGACCACTTTCCCATGGTGGGATTCATGGAAATTTTTCAGGGGCTGTTCAGACCGATTTTAGGAACACATTGCAAAAGAGAAAAATTCTATTCAATTTTTTTAGTTACACCCCGTTTTTAATTTAAATCGACTGGACTAACAAGATATGTTTACCAAGTTCCATGTCTCTAAAACTGCACGAGGAGTTGTACAAAATAATTTATTTCTAAAGAACTAAAAATACTACTTTGGGATTTTGATCTTTCCGACTAAATCATAAACGGGGAATTCGAAAAAAAATATTTATTTCACTAAAATTGGGGTAACAGATAAAGGTCAAAGGTCATTCAATTTAAACTGTTTTTTGAGACTAAGAAAATCAATATAGAATTTTTAAAATTTTATGCTGGTTTGTATAAGAAAAATGCTTTACAATAAGCTTTATCCCATTAAAATCAGACTTTTATTGACGGAGATATCAATTTCCAAGTTTTCGGTGTTGAGGCCTTTTTTGCTAAAGTTCTATAGCGAATATCTCAAAAACCGCTTATCGCACATTAAAAATAATTTGTAAATCGGCTTTTACGACCAAAATAACCCTTAAGGCAAATTTTTATCCAAATCTAAAAAGGTAGGGTGGATACCTTTGGACGATTTGTCATGGAATGACCCTAGATTGTTTAAGTTAGGTAACTGCTTTAGATATATTGTGGTAGTTTCATAAAACCAATACACTGCTAGAGAAGGTGGTAAAGTATAAATATTAAGATACACTAAGCCACAGAGTCGCAAGGACACAATCTTTAAAGTAAATAATAGTGTTTAGACTCTAGTATTGCTCTGGGTGGCCAAAGTTTTATCTACTCCACTGAATGTTGTAGAAATTTGTCCTAAAATAATTTACAAAGGAAATGTTAATTAGCTATCACAAATCTATAAAACCAAATGATTTCTAAAATTTAATATAAATTAGTAAAAATGCTGTGTTTGAAATAATTGTAAATTGTAAATTTCAATGATAAATTATAAAAATCAAACATTATCTAAGCAGTTAATACTTTATACACAATACAGAGTTCAAAAATGTAAATTCTCAAACTTCAACATGTTTTTTAGGCAGCCCAATGTTAAAATTTCAAATGTTAATATATACTTTAAGGGGGCAGAATCCAGTTCATGTGCTATGCCAGTATGGAAAGGAAAATGCCGCTACGATGTTAGACTTATTTATTGAGTGTATGCCAAAGTATCCAATTGGAAAGCCAGATGCAGAAGGAAATTCCCGTAAGTAGTTTTCAATTTATAAAGCACATCAAAATATGTTGTTTATAATACACCTATGCTACAATTATGAGAAGTACAGCAATAGTTATTGCTTGGTAAATTGTGGTTAATTTTCTTTCAGCTCTGCTTTTAGCGTACATGAATGGAAATGGAAACCTTTGTCGTTCTATAGTTCGCACTGGTGCCTGTGTGGGGTCATGTAATAGAAATGGTGTAAATATATTTAACTTCCAAGTCGCAACAAAGCAATTGCTCTTCAGACTATTGGGTAATGTATATTTTTTGTGAAAAAATCCTTCAGCCCTGTAAAAACAAAAAAAAAGGTCGGTCATTGTTGGGGTAACTCCCAAGTGATGTTGAACTGATAAACTTCTTGCTTTTTGTATTGCTCCTTGCTAGGGTGAAATTTTAGCAAACACATTAAGTTAATGAAATTAGAGCTGCATTATAATTTGATGTGACAATGATTTACGAAAATTAAATGTTTGGAAACTTTTAATTTTCCAAACACATTTCCACTGCCTTTATATGCTGAAAAGTATTTACCTAATTGTGGATTAATCCACATCTGCACAAAGACTCTGATTTTAATAAAATAGTTTTTAATCATCTCAAAAACTATATTTTGGAAAATTACATTGTTAAGCACCTCACCTACAAATTTCATTGCCTAACACATGTGCATGTGAACAAAAAGGAGTTTATTGGTTTAGGGAACCAAAACATTTTAACAGAGCAACTAGTATGTCAGGTTTCTCCAGGGGTTCAACAAAGTTTAATGTTAATTTTTTCAAATGAGTGAAAAGGGATTTGTAGAAACGTTGCTGAATTTTACAGGCGAGGGGTCGCTTAATTGTTCATCACGTATAATAGTTTTATGCAGGGACAAAAATTATCAATAATATTATCTTAGCCACAATTTAGTACTGGTTTTTTAATTTATAATTGTTTTAGTTTTCGAGAGGTAAAATCTTAAATAAAAATTCTTAATTTGAAAGAATTTAGGTAATTGTATAAGAGGGAGGAGGGAAAGAGCTACAATAAACCCCCATAAGCAAAGGTCTAGGCTAAATTTTTGACAATCACATAACTATATGAATTTCGGAAAAATATTTCGTGAAATGCATTATGAATGCGCACAAGCCATGCGCTAACGTTTTGAAACACAGAACCACACGGGAGAAATCTCAGCCGCGAGACCTTAGCACTGCAGCCAAGGCTTATTTACTGGGTTAAAACTGGCTATCAGAAATAAGAGTTGTTTCTGAAGGTATTTATTTTTCAAATTTGAGATTTAGACGCGTTTTGTGTGGGATTTATTTATCAACCCGAGTGTGGCTACTCTACCAAGTAAGATAATATTTTATATGTAGAAGTTTTGAAAACGGTGTCGCCACTGCCCTATCGTCGTTCATTAATATTCTTCTGGCATAGACAATGCCATAAACATGGGGCTCTATGCTAGACCTTTACTTATGGGGATCTTATGATAGCATAAGTAACATGATAACAATAAGTATGACACTTCCTATTGCTTTAATGCTAATTTTCTAACAAAACCTTTTTTGGCACTGATACTCTCTTCAAGCTGTGACTTACTTACTGTTTTGGATGACTACTTTTTGATAAAAATTTAAGCCTAATATCGGAGAGTTCGTTCTGGAGTCGCGAGGGGCTTTGGCTTTTTTTTGAAGCCCATGTGAGAATCATGTGTGATAAAAAACATGAGTTGTGGCGCCGAGAAAAACTTTGTAATGATTTTTGTCTTAGCAGAAGTCTCTCATATTTTAGACACTAGAGGGCCCTGTGCTGAGAAAATATCTTGATTACGCAATAACTATGAAAATCAGTTTGGTTGTAAATCTCGGTAATTGTCATACTTATTGTTATTATGTTACTTATGATGATAGGCTTAAGATGTTACATATTTAAATTTTTAAATAGGTTAAGTACACTCATAGGCGTTCCCAGAAACCCTATTATTTTGTGCCCCCTATATTTCTATTGTTTTATCCTTTTTTGGTACCATTTTTTCCTTGAATTTTGCACTCCTTAAATTAAATTCAGTTAGAGCTATGGCACTTACCCATACTTGAAAAACCTGAAATCATGGTGAAAATCAGTTCCAAAATCTCAAATTCAGCCTGAAATAACCAGAAATCAACCCGAAAACTGTGCTCTGAAATACCAAAATCAGTTTTGGATTTTAAAAAATAACTTTGAGACTAAAAATCCCACGTACAAAATTTGCAAATGTCAGACCCCTCGTGTATACCACTGCATTCCTCCAATTTTTAGTTTAGATCATAATTGTTACCACGGTGAAATTGCTCAATATAAGTTAAATTAGTTTATTTTTAAATATTTGGTAAGCTTTTGAGCCGTACGTAGCTCCTCATCTGGCTGCTTTCAATATTCCAATTAATTTACGTTACAATTTAATTTTTCAATAAACATTTTATTATTAAACAAGCCTACATCAATTTTTTATATAAAAAAGTCTAGATTAATGCAAAAATTATGTTAAAAATAGAGATTAGATAAAGCAATATTATTTATCAAAAAACCTTACTAGAAACTGGAATGACGCTAAATGAAATAGTAAATTGAAAGCAGCCTGACAAGGAGCGAAAGCTTGACAAATATTTAAAAGTATTATTAAAACAAACTTAACGTAGTACCCGTCATGTATTTTGTTTATTTTAGTTTAGATGGTACAAGGAATTGTTCGAATGCATTAAGTTATCTTTTATTTAGATTACCTCTCCCAGGAACCTCCATGGTGCGATGGTGATCAGTGCATGCACTGTGAAGGTAAATTTGGAATAACGACCAGAAAACACCATTGGTAAGTTTTGAATTGCTCTCTGAAAGGACTTTGAGCCGGTTTACAGGGGTATATTAATGATTTTTGCTCAAATGAACGCAGATAACTAAAACCTAGGTACTTTACAATATATTTTTCACTCAATTGCTTCAATAAATGAAAATTTTTATTCAAATTGTAATATATGAGCTAACTCAAAAACTTTGTGCTTTGTTGCTCTAATCATTAATAAACCTCTGCTTAATATAGTGTTATTTTGCTTAAACCTTAATATCTTTCTAGCCGACATTGTGGGAGAGTTCTTTGTTCCAAATGTTCAGAACGAGATGTTCCAATTTTAAAATATGGTCTGAATAAGCCTGTCCGTGTCTGCGAAATGTGTTTTGATGTTTTAACTTTAGGAACTTCTAGTTAGGACTTATATGTTTGTAGTATTGGTTGGACCATGTAACTATAATTTTGTTTAAATTTCTCAAGAAAATTTATATATTTGAAATCATTATTTTACAATTACTTCAATATTTGTATTAAGTACCAGCTCGGATTAATAATATAACTAAAAGTCCTATTATTAATCCAAGGTACCAGTTGTTTAAATAAATAAAAATTTTATTGTGTATATTTTGGTAAAAAACCTCAAGTAACATAATAAAACCAGAATGACAAGAAATAGTCCTGATGCAAATTTTTTAATGATCCCACTAGCCTTTGAAGTGTCAGAAAATGAAGCTCAAGAAATCTCCACTGCGTCTATTTGAAGGATCAACCAAGCCATATTGATACTTTTTTTATCAACCAAAATAACAATAAAATATTGAATCATAATTTAAAATTATTATAAATATAATAATAACAATATATAATATAATATAATATTATATAATATATAGTAACAATATAACAAATACGATTTGAAAGTTACGTGTTTTATTACGCTCCGTTCTTTTGCGGTGTTTTTTTAGTTTTTCGTTCTTCCCAGTCCGAGTTTTTATAATATTTGGGTCCCTGAATTAAGTTTCCCTGTACCTGGTTTCGGTCTCAGTTTCGCGATCGGTCCGGTATTTTTGGATTTGCGACCGTTTTTCTGTGCCGCTAAAAGTCAATTATTCGTTTTTTAGGCCCGTTTTATTTTTGAAAGTGTTTGAAAGTTTTTTTTTAATTCCGCGCGCGTACATAATTTAATTTAAATTCTCGCGAAATGTCGCAGTCCGTTGTTTTACCACACTTGCGCTCGCGTAATGTTTATAAAACATTGGATTCTACAAAATTGGCTCCTTTTCATAGATATAGGAAATGTATATAAAGGTCTAGATAAAATATTTCAAAGGGAGTGAATACGGAGGTGACAGCTAGCAGAAACGCGTAATATCTGCAGGCTATCCTTAAAAAGCGCTATCTATCGGTAAGAAAGCTCGTGCTATCGTCGCGAGAGTCATTGTCTTCTGCTTAAAAATTATACTAAAAGTCACCAACAGATGGTGTCTAAAGACTACGGCCTGCGGAAAGGTCAAGCACTTAGTACTAAAATGCTTAGAGAGCTCGCGCTCTTGGTCACGTGCCTTCCTCGGGGTCTGCTAGGTGTCAATTCCGTATTTTATGTTAGGCTTAGACGACCCGAAATTTATCTAGACCTTTATATACATTTATTATATTTATGCTCCTATTAGTCAACCAAGAATACATTGCGATCGAACTTACAATCGTCGGTTGATTTCGTTGATGATCAAACGGAAGTAAATAGCCCACCCGCTGTTTCTTCGGAGATTTTGAAGGATGCTATTTTGGGTAAATCGCTGCCAATTGATAAATGTAAAACCATGGACTAATTAACAACATTAGTCCATGGTAAAACTCTATTGCCGTCCTCTGGGGATCTACTTAATGTATCCGCTGATATCATCTTGGTTCCTCCAATTACTACTGACCGAGTATCCTCAAGCTGCCCTCATACTGCTCGTTGTGAACTTATGGAGGCTCGGCTCATTGCCCTTGAAAAGAAAGTTGATTCGTTGATTTTCCATCGTGAAAATGACTTTAGGCAGCTTTCGGAACATCAAGAAATTATCGATGTACTATCAACTGACGTGGCTACTCAGGGACAGGAAATTTTGGACATCCGGGAGGATTTCGGCACTATGAAGAATGATTTGCGTGGGGAATTTTCGTCTATTCATTCGGATTGTTCCGTTATTCCATCGGCCATAAAACAAACGGACGAAACTATCACTTCGTTAACTTCGAATCTTCGGAGACTCGAGGATCGCTATTCGGTTCCCTCCTTGGGTCACGTTGATCTGGATGCTCGTATAGAAGAGTCTCTTAATGAACGGGAGGAAATTAATCGTCGCCAATTCAATGCGATTCTGCGCAACCATCCGGAGTCCTCACCGGAAACCGATGTTTCTAATGTTCGTGGTCTGCTATCGGATTTTGGATTTTTACACTCGGAACTTTCTAACGTTTTTATCGAACGACTGGGCAGGAAAACTTCGGCTCCGCGTCTCGTCAAGCTGGTTTTTACTAGTCTGAAATAGAGAGCTGCAACGGAGCGGAAATTATTCCGTTTCTGCGGACTCCGTTCCGTTCCGCGGCGCTGGAACGGAATCGGAGCTAATTTATAAGAAAGTAGAGGAACGGAACGGAATCGGAGCAAAATTCCGAAAAGTCGTTGTAACGGAACGGGATCGGAGCAAATTTCCGAAAAGTCGTTGTAACGGAACGGGATCGGAGCCAATTTCCGAAATTTTTTTGTAACGGAACGGGATCGGAGCAAATTTCCGGAAAAAACGTCGTATATTGAAGCATAGACACTGTTCTCATTTCTCTCTTGGCTTCTGATTGGAGCGGAAACGGACCGAAATGATAGGCGACAAACAAAACGGAGCGGAAACGGACGGAAATAATGGGATGGAAATTATGGGCTAGAATTAAACCGGAGCGGAAACGGACGGAAATATTGGGCTATAAATAAACCGGAGCGGAAACGGACGAGAAACAAAGCGGACCGGAAACGGATATATGTACCATACCGGGAAACAAAACGGAGCGGAAACGGTATGGTATTTTCGCTGCTCTGCAGCTCTCTAGTCTGAAACTTAAATATAAATTCCATTCGGGAATGAAATCGTTTCGCGCGTCTGATCCACAGTCGTCGCTATCTTGCTCAATTGACCGAACTAAACTTCAACAATCTAAGCATCTTAAAGCAGTTGAAGAACTCCGTAGACGTTAAGCAGCTGGCGAGTCAAATTTGGTCATTCGTGATGGCGCCGTGTTATCTCGATCAGAGCTGTCGCAGCGCCGCTCATCGCCGTTCTCTGATATACCGGAATCTACCAATCCAAAAAACGTTTAAAGCCGGCTAATCCTTCTCCGCCTCTCAGTCATTCGCCTGTCACGCATTTATTACCTTACCGCACTACCAATCTCTCTACTCTGACATTAAAAAAAGGTGTTCCTCAACAAATGAAGTCTAATTCGACCCTATCAGCCAACTCCAACTGTTTAAGCGCTCTCGCTGCACCTTTTCGGCCATCTCCTTCTCTGTATGTCCAGTGCTTGGAGCATCTTCTACCTTGTTCGTCAATTTCCCCATCGTCATCTAGTGGTCCCCCTATCTCGTCATCGTCAGCTCTCCTCACCAATGCTCAAGGGTTAACCTCTGTGTATAAACGCATTGAACTTACGCATATTCTGCGAACGCACAAGGTAGCCTTCGCCGCTATGACCGAAACTCACTGGATGCCGGACCAACTCGACGCTGAGCACGCAATTTCGGGTTACACTCTTTTCCGTCAAGATCGGTGTTCTAGTTCGTTTGGGGGTGTTGCTATTTATATCTAAAACTCCTTCATCGCGAGTACTCTTCCTTTTTTGGACATAAATCTTGATCCCTATACTCCCAGTGAACAGGGCCTTGATATTTAATTGTTTCTTTAACTCATAGCGGTCCTCCCCCAACTGTCACCATTATTGGCGTTATATACCGCTCTAATAACCCCAAATATAATAATCATGAACTGTTACGAACCTTTATTAACGCCATCAATGATTATTGCGTACGGGGCAAACTTTCTTTAATACTTGTCGGCGATTTTAATTACCCTAGTATATCGTGGGCGTCTTTTACTACTACCCCTAAAGCCTGTCGGTTTACAAAATCATTTCTTGACTGTGTAGTTGAAAATTCTCTAGCTCAAATTATTGTCTCCCCTACTAGATGCGGCGGTCTCTACTGTAGGGAGAATATTCTAGATTTAGTTTTAACCTCCGATCTGTCCCTAGCTTTTGACCCTGTGGTTGAGTTATCTGCAGCCCTGGGCAAAAGTGACCATGGTGTTGTTCTTTTTCAAATCCAGTTACGTGGGTCCCATTCTATTTTTGTGCCTAGGCCTAATTTCTTTAAGGGTGATTATGAGTCGTTTTGCGCCTTCCTTGCCTCTGTTGATTGGTCACTTGTTCTGGGCTCTGGTAACTTGTCCGAATCCTGGTCAGCCTTTCTCGACGTTATCAAAATTGGTATAGCCCGTTTTGTTCCGTTACGTAGGCCTCCCTCTAAGCCCAAGCCCAACCATCGTACGACTCGTAGCAGAGAGTTTAAAAACGTAGCCTGGAAACGATTTCTCAAAGCTAAAAAACGTTTGGCCCCTCCGCGTGTTTTGGATACCCTCCATAATCAGTACCGTGCTGCTCGTAATGCTTTTAATTCCCATGTTAGAAATTTACGTCGCAAATATGAATCTAACCTAACTTCTCTATTTCGCGACAACCCTAAAACTTTCTGGGCTCATATCAATCAGTTTCGCGCTTCTAGGGTTCCGATCTCTGAGCTAAAAAAGCCCGATGGATCTGTTACAGCTACGTTATCTGAGGCTGCTTCGGTCCTCAATGACGTTTTTGCTTCCACAGTCAGCTCTAGCGGATCTTCCGTGGCCCCTTTATCTTTGCTCGCCTCGTTGAACCCCAGCGTGTCTGTTGCCACCAATGATACTCTTACGAAATTTTCGTGCGATCCTGCCGATATTGTCTTTTTATTGGGTAAACTTAAGACTTCTAAATCTCCTGGGCCAGATGGTCTACACCCCTTTATGCTTAAATCCCTCTCTAGTGTTTTGGCTTTTCCACTGTACCTTGTAATATCTCGCTCGTTTTAACTCTGCGAACTTCCTCCTTCCTGGAAGGAGGCGCATATTACGCCGATTCATAAGAAGGGTTCTAGATCCGATCCTACTACTTATCGCCCTATTAGCAATTTGAATCAGGCTCCAAAACTCAGTGAGCATCTGGTGTTTGACCAAATAACATCCTTTCTCCATCGCACTAGGTTTTTCTCCCCCTCTCAGCATGGTTTTCTCTCCAAGCGTTCCTGCCTTACTAACTTGCTCCAGGCTACGAATGCTTGGTCTAAGTGGATTGAAGATGGATTTAGTGTCGATATTATATACTTAGATTTTTCTAAAGCTTTTGATTCCATTCCCCACTCTTGTCTTCTCGATGCTCTGCGTTCCGCGGGTATCGATGGTGATGCCTTGTTGTGGATTGAAAATTATTTAACGGATCGTAAGCAGAGAGTCGTTCTTCACGGCCAAGCATCTGCTTGGAGCAATGTTGGTAGGGGGGTTCCTCAGGGGTCGGTTTTGGGTCCTTTACTCTTTAACGTATTTGTAAATTCTTTACCCACTGTGGTGCTTATCGCGTTGATTTTACTTTTTGCCGATGATTCGAAACTTTCCCACAAAATTCGTTCGCGATCTGACTATCTCGCGCTGCAAAGTGACCTAGATGCGGTTGTTCGTTGGGCCGAATGTCGTAGTCTTTCCTTCAATACTACGAAATGCTCTGTGTTGCATCTCGGCCGGCGCAATCCGAACTTTATTTACATATTAAGGGTACTCTGATAGTTTCTACACTCTCCGAGCGTGACCTGGGGGTCGTGATTGACCCATACCTTAAATTTTCTGCGCAAACCAATAAAGTTACTAAACGAGTTCGTTCGGTGGCTGGGCTTATTCGACGTAATTTGAATTTTCGGAACCCTATACTTATTAAGCAGCTTTATAATTCGCTCGCTCTCCCACTCATTGATTTTTGTTCCCCCGTTTGGACTCCGAGTTTATCTACTGATCTTTCAGCTTTGCAAAAAGCGCAAAATCAATTTACCAAATTAGTTACCAAATTTTCAAAGCTCCATGCCCCCTCCCGTTTACATGCTCTTGGTATACATTCCATCTCTATTCGTCACAAAATTAATAATTTAAGCCTTCTGCACCAGTTTTTTAATAGCAACTTAGTGAAAAATAATCCGAAAAATTATGTTCTAAGCGTGGAGTCTAGAACCCGTGGGCACTCGCTCAAACTTTACAAACCCAAAACAAAATCTTCCGTTCGTTTTAATTTCTTTTCAAACAGTGTAATTAATGATTGGAATTCGCTCCCCAACGATATTGTAACCGAGAATAATTATCATATTTTCCGCTCAAAATTGTCCCTCTTTTACAATGTAGATTTTTAAAATATGTTCTTTATTGTACTCTTATATATCTTTTTTTTTGTTTTTCTGCACAAAAGCCAACCTTTGGTTTTGCAGTTGTTATTTCATGATATTAAATAAAAATAAATAAACAAGCCCTTCATTGGGAAAATTTCTTTTAAGCCCATCGCGTATTCTACTTCACCTATGAAGAGGGCCGAATCAGTGTTTCCACTCTGTGGTTGAGATTTTCGCCTATTTTATTGGCAATTTTACCAGTTTTCGCCGGTCCTATAGTCGATTTTCGTCACAATTTCCCCCCATAGGTTTACTTTAATATTCTTTAGTGTCACTGCATATGTTTCTTCTCTTTATTTCCAATCTTAGATTTAGGCAAAATATTTATTTGTTTTTTAAATAAAAACATTTTGAATAGAGTGTATCTCTGCCAAAAAATTTAATGGGTTGCCATTAGGGGGACTGGACATGCATCAGATTTATAACCCGGTGTACCGGTAAGATTGAAACCACACCACCGGAGGTCCATCATCAAATGCCCTACGCCAGCGTCCACACGCCCGGACAGGTGACAAAACCAGCATGGGTAGCAGAACCCTACTACTGATGGTCGCACCTTCGACGCTCAACCCAGCAGAAGGTGCAGCAATGGGCCGACCAACTCGCCACTTCGCACACAGCAGTGGGAATAAGAGCGGATGCTCTGGCAACGCCAGCCGAGACCCTACCTAGAAAGGTAGAGAGCCAAGCCCTTTGGAAAGAGCGCCTAAAGGGGAACGGCGGGTACACAGCCGAACGCATAACCCGGCACAGCTGGCACCGTATATCCCGGTGGAACCCCAAAAGGCCGGGAGATGGGCGCCGTGCCCTCATACGGAGGCCCGCAGCCCCACAGCAGGCAACTCAATCCGCCGAGACGGACAGTTCGCCCGGCCCCTCTCCGTTAGCCCGGGCCGAAGCCCAGTTACCAGCCCACACCGGACCGAAGTCGGAGGTGGAGATAGGACCATTTGGACGGAGCTAACATCTCCCAGTGCGCCACCGCCCGTGCTGGGTTACAAGAGCCGGACCCCGACTCCCCGGTAAAGCCACCAGTTATTGCACACTCCGACCCCTCGTGGGCCACAGTAGGGGGACTACAGAGACGATGATTTTTTAGTTTTTCTGACTAAAAATATCGAAAAATATTTTCGCCGCAAATTTCGCCGTTTTCAATGGTTTTCGCCGGTTTTAAAATTTCTGGTGCTCACCAAGACAGTTTTCGCCGAGAACGCCCTTTTACGCCGCAAAGTGGAAACCATTGAGTTGGGAATAAATAGAGGTACAACTAATTCTGGCTATAGTTCTACAGTGGCGGCATCTGTCTCTAGTGATGTCAACTATATTGCAATTGAATTTTTTCGCGAATCTGATGCGAAATTGAAATGTATGATTTATCGTAACAAACAAACCTTTGAAGTTGTTTAAAAATAATTTTATTTTGTCAGCACGATCCTTTTTAACTCAAGTTACGGTGAGTTAGCTAATAATTATTTATTTTTAGACATAACTTTACAAAATATAGATGGCGCTACCGCCTAATTATAAAGATGAATTTCGTACAGTCTTATCAGAACAGGTCCCGCGTAACCATGGAAACCGAAATCGTAATTGTAATGCTAGCAGTATTATTCCCAATTCAATGGTGGAAACACTGGGCCGAATTTTGGCGAAAGGTGACGCTTAAAAACGTTAATTTTCAAAAATTAATGTCTCCACGAATTTTCATTTCCGCAAAATAATTTTGACACGGAAATGTTCAGTATCAACTTGAGTATCCAATAAATAAAAAAATCGGACATGCGTTGGTGTGTTTCTAAAGGTGGTTATTTTCAAACTCCAGACACAAACGCGTTTTCACCCCCTAATTTGGCAAATATTTATCTTTAAAAAATTCTGATTACTCAACTACTCATAGTCAGTGATAAACTGTAATTAACTTTTTTGGCATGTTAAGGCTTAGCAAAAAACCGATGTTACGTTCGAAAAAGTTTCCAGCTTTCTAATATTTCAACAAGCACTATATAAATAATAACTTACGAGTCCTGGCAATTTCTGGGAAGATGTTTTATTTAAGCGCCTATTCTAAATGACTTTTTGCAACATCGTTTACAATCGATTTAGTAGTTATTTAAATAACTAACATGTTTCATAATTTTCCCCCCCTCCGGTCCCCCCCCCCCAAGGTACGCCCCTGCTTTATTTCCAAAACTAATGGTCTAGTATCAGTGGTCAATAACACTCTTTTACCCGCGTCTTTCCCCCTATCAAGGACCCTCCCACGATTTGCTCCACAGGCAGCTGCCATAGACGTACTGCACGTAGCTCTACCGTGGAAAGTTCTTTCCCCCAAAACCCGTTCTTCCGTGTAGCACGGTAATGGCGACACCCATGAAATACGCGCGTAAAAGAATCTATAGTATAGTCTTTTTGTTAAAAAAAAATTAATGGCATATTGGTTCGCGTTGTAGTCTCGTACTTCGCGGGTTCAGGCTGACTGACATATTATTAACTTTTCCATATTTAAAGGGGAACGGCCAAGCTTTTCCAAATATTGCCTTATTTCCGTATCAAAAGATCAACAAGACGTTCAATATACTAACACGTACCTTTTTTTGTCTTGGAAAAATTACTTTTGGCTCAAAAAGTTGAAACGCAAAATAACGCCAAGTGTTTGGGTTTTAATTTTCGCCGCCAACTTAGGGGCTGCCGCCAGCGCCCCTAACCCCGTAAGATCGATTTGCGAACTATCCTAAATTTAAAATCGCGCAATTTAGGCTTATAACTCTTATAACTGGAAAGCACCGCGCGTGCAAGTTAAAAACATCTTTCGCATCTACATCAGCGCCAGCGTTGCCAGATCGAAAATCTGAAATTATCGTATCTAAGTCAAAAAATTATCGATTTTCCTGGAAAATTATCGTACATTTCATTTTGGCGATAAATTTTAATTCATACATAAATGCGTTGAATTTAGATGATTTTTTAAAGCACTACAGGAGTTTTATTTCAGGGAAATAAACAAAATGTCTATTATCATTATTAACTGAACTTAGTATGTTTAAAAATGTTTGAAAAAATGCGGTATTAGCTAGGAGTAATAAACTCACACTCTGGACTACGCGTACAGAAAATGTATATCATTCATTTTTAAGTAGAAAAGTTATATAAATTAATAATAAAATATAAATCGTTCGTAGGTTTTTAAAAAAATCTAAAGATTATCGTACATTATAGTACGTTGAGGCAGAATTATCGAAATAATGGTACGATATCGTACGCCATGAAAATTATAGTACGCCCTAAAAATTTTGATTAAATTATCGCACTGTGCGATAATTATCGTACGTCTGGCAACGCTGATCAGCGCGTTCTGTTTTTTTTTATCAATTTTAATGGAGCCGGGAGTGTCTCACCGGTTGCTCACCAGGTGTCGTAGCGGACGCCCGCTTTTCGATTTCTCGAAATTTTAATAAAAATTAACCACATAATATTTTTTGGTGCGGTTTTCGCCATAAATTTTAGTTTTTAATAGGCTATAGGGCTATTTAACTGGTTAAAGCTTGACCGTTCACCTTTAAAATCCAAACTACGTTACTTATATTTCATACATTTTAATTTATTATTCGATGAATTTTCGTACGTAGATTCGTGGAATTATTTGTCAAAATTTTCCACAAGATATAATTTTATACAGGAAATTTAATATGTATGAAATAATAAGTAAATCAGAATGTGTGATAAATGAACACCGTTTCGGAAACCCACTGAATCACTGATTTCTATTTATCTCACGTGACACTACGTCAACCACGCGTTTTCCCGTAAAGTAAAACTCCCGCACAAAATAGCAGCCATAGTCAAAGCTACGTACTGATAGTATTAATTATTTCTTACTTATTATATTTTCTTTATTAAACTATGGAAAATATTGACACATAATTCTACGTATGAAAATTCATCGAATTATAAAATAAAATGAAAAATAAGTAACGTAGTTTGGAATTTAAATATGGAAAATTTAATATGTCAGTCAACCTAAACGAGACTACAACCCGGAACCATTATACCGTTATTATTTTTAACAAAAAGACTGTACGAAGTTTTGTACAACTTGGACCACTGACACTGTACAAATTATAGGAGCTAGGGAAAATAGGCAATGGACAATTTTGGTCATTTGACCAGCAGGTTTAACACTGTGGCAGATACAGAAAAACTCAAAGGGGGGGGGGATACTAAAAGACATCTTGAGCTATAGGTATAATAACAAATCAAGTCACATGCAAAGCTTAAGCGTCAAGGGGGGGTGCCCCATATGTATCCGCCACTGGCTTAACAACATAATTAAATTTGAAATAAACCCATAGAAAGTCATTGGATTGTCGGCCGGATTGACTTCTGCATCTCAGATTATTTACCGAGTACAAATCGAATAACTCATCCGTTTCTGTACCTTTAGAAGAGCAGACTTGGAAATAGTGACTATTATCAGGAGAGTCCGTTGGACGTAGACCATAGAAATCGGTTAAATTTCTCCGATTGTTATGACGTAGACCCGAGGGGGCAACCACTGTCAGATGGTCTGTACACCGATTACCGGTACTCAACACTGATAAATTTGCAGACTCTTAATATTACGAGTAATCTAATTATCAAATCTCATTAGTGCAGTCAAAGTTACGGGCTGTACACCGATTACGTGGAGTGACTAGCCCCTTGCTTTTTGGACTGCCTACTCGATCTTATTTTTTTCGAAAGTTAACGACGTTGTGTCTCTGACCCTACAGTGCTCTTTATCTACGAACCTTGCTGTCCCTGTGCATGTAAGCTGTGCGGTTATGGCCGTTTTATAATCTAAAAAAAATAACAGTTGAATTTCACACCTATTCTACTCCCTTCGATTTTCTTGAAAATTTCCGCCCTTTTACGGTATAATCCTCTCGGATTCTTTCCCTCCTTTCGAAGACGCATAATTAGCATTCTCCCGATTGTTTTAAAGAGTTTTAGACTGCTGAACTGCCGCAATATCCAAGTCCGTAGCAGAGCTGGCCTGTAACAAACTTAATAATTAGGGATTTTTCCAGCACTATATCTGGAAATCGCGCGTGAAAAGAATAAGAGCGTTTACCATGAATGTATTCATTTCAAAAACACCATTAGGAAATCGCCCTCGAACTGAATAATGACGTAAAGCCCAAAATATACTTTATCTGAAAGGGAGATGAGAGCTTCAGTTTCAGAGCATGGCAACATAAAAGGTGAATAGCTTAATTCTGCAGTAAAGAAATGATAGGCTTCGACTCTCCTGACGTCAGCACTTGCTTACTTATAGCAAAAGTTGCATAAGACCCAAAAGTGTGTCAGAACGGTATAGTAGTTAATGAGAGTTTGTCGCAAAGTAAAACGGGGAAACGAGTAGGGGGGGGGGGGGTTGGAAAATACGTCATCAAAATCGAGGTACTCCAGCGCCACCGAGTTAGGCGTTTTAGAACGTATGTCTACGGGCGAGTAAATCGAAGAGAGAAAATCGCGCCAGACATAATGTTAGTACAATTCCAACTAGTAGGTTAAGTAGTTCTTAGTGTGACCAAAAATAAATAGACATACACAGAAAGTCTCGCATTGGAGGCAAAGTTCGCGCCATGTAATCTGAGAAACTACTTTAACCCCTTTCGGCGGTGCAAACCCCCTTCGCGGACCGTTACAAATTTAGGGCATTGCACGAGGTACATGCGAAAACTGGTTTTAAAAACGTCGCTCTCCGCGAAATAGCTAGCAGCTAAGTTCGTAGTCTCCGCGCGCACGTGTGTACCAAAATCAAAACTTAATGTTTTAGTTTTGTGTTATAATGATGGAAAATTCTCGGAGAGTTATGGATGTTATTATTAAGAATTATGCTGAAGACGTAAACGTATTTATTTCATCCCATTTACTTAAAGGAATTATAAATCCGAATATTTCAGTGTTCGTTTCTTTCTCTTCCACAGATTTTGGATATTCAGTTACTAAGCCTAGGTCTACCTTATCTACGTCTTCTAACGCTTTGCTTTTTTTTAAATATCTTCATTGTTTTCAATTTCAACGAGTTCAGTTCGAACTCCAGTCGTATGCAACTCTTTTATGTATAAATTACATTGACTTGCCTGGTTTTTAGAGTTTTCTGGCATTAATGCTGGGGTTTTTTTCCGAGCCATTTAGAACTGAAAATTAAGCGGACGATCGAAAGAGCTTATAGGAAATCCCGCCAGGGTGTTTAGCATCGCGAAACACTACTTTTACAAATTTCCGACCAAAATCAGAGATCGTAAAATCGCTAAGGAGATGTGAAACTCGTTTCCTACACCCGAAAAGGGGGGATGGTACCAAGCGACTGCAGAGCCAGTTTCGCGATTGCGGCCGGAGGATAAAATATTTATTTTCCTTTAAGTTGTCGTCGGCAATGTGTCGCTGGAGGAGTTTTTTCGACCTTTTTGTTGAAAGCAAAGAAGATTACAAGTAATTATGTAGATATATTTTAACAACTATAATGGCTCCAATTAAATGTGCAGTTGCTAATGGTTCCAACGTGAAAAGTAACACTTCTGGTTCTTTTTTCAAATTTCCTAAAGACGAAAGAAGGTACGAAATCGTAAATTTGTATTTAAGCCTTTGTTTCCATTTGTAAGAGGGGCTCGTGGCAAAACTAATGTTTTCTCGTTTTAATTAGATCGAAACAATGGATTGAAATTTTAAATCGTAGAGATTTATTTAAGAAATCTCCTAAACAGTTGTACGATGGCTATAAAGTGTGTGCCAAGCATTTTGCCGAGAATCAATTTATGAACTCGGAAAGGAGAAATAAACTTGTCCCTCATGCGTTTCCATGTTTATTTCCTAGTAAACTTTGTAGCCTTTCAGAAATAGGGATTATTACACCTAAAATTCAGGAATACCAAAGTAACTACACTTACGTTACCTAATGTATTATTTTAAAATTATTAAACTATTTTAATTTATTAAATTTTAGATTCAAGGAGCGTCTTTTCCCCAGTCGAAAATATTGATAAAAATATTAACGAGAATACATTTCAGTCACCAAATTCCACTAAATACATTGAGTCACCAAGGTCCTCTAAAGTTTCTGCTGGTGAGTATTGTGCTAAGTTTGTACAGAATAGTTTTAAATATGATTTAATAGGTAATTATTTGGTTTATAGATAAAATATCAGAAAATTTACCTCAAAGACTATCACGCAACCATAAAAGGAGACTTCTGTTTCCTGAAGTGGCTAATAATCCTCGGAAAAGATTGTTTTTGGAAAAAACACAAGATAGTGGTATGTTTTAAATTATAATAAAATTTGTATTATCTTTATCATAAAATAAATGGGAATTTTTATATTTAGTTACAGCCAATAACGATGTATTTTGTTTGGGAAAAGAAGTGTCTTCCCCAACAAAATTAAAATTTACACTTTCATTAAAACATGTTATATATTTAGGTTCAATTACACCCAATAAAGATGTAGTTCCCTTGGAACCAATATCTTCAACTCCAACATTGCGAAGTCACACACCAACGAGCCATCAAATTTCAGGCGTACGAGAGGCTGACACCACATCTAAAACTACTCAGAAAACTCAACATAGTTGTAAGTTTCAAATTATAAACTAAACTATAATCATTTTCATAATACAAATTATATTATTTAGGTTCAATTACAACAAATAATGATGAAATTTCCTTGGAACCAGAAGTTTCTACCTTAACATGGCAAAGTAACGCATCAACGAGCGGAGGAGAATGCCATCCAATGTCACCTATACAAGAGACTGCAACCACTGTTGAAAACAAAGAATCTTGTTGCAAGAAACAGAAGGCAACATTTCGTATTAAGGAAGAGAAATTGAAAAGGCTGATTAACATTCAAAGGCAAAAACTTTATCGCAGAGATAAGAAAATTTCAAATTTGAAACAAAAACTTGAAGAAATGAAAAACTTTAAAGATGAAGATAGTACTGTTGGGAAATTAGAGAAGTTGAATATTTTTGCGAAAGCCCTTGCAGAGTCAGAACTGAAGCTACAACACAGAAAGAAAAAAGGGCGTCGTTATTCAACAATAGTTAAGACCGTAGCTTTATCGCTATACTACCATAGTCCGCAAGCCTATAGACAAATGTCTAAATTTTTTTGCTTTCCCACTAAACGAACTTTGCAAGCTTGGTTGGCCAAGAATGACATTCGTCCAGGCTTTGATGAAAAATTTTTTAATATGCTGAAGATCAAATTCGAAAACAAAAGTGAAGATGATAAAATATGCGTACTAGCTCTCGATGAAATCAGCTTGACAGAAACATTATCTTATGACCAAAAGACTGATCGCACGTTTTTAAAAAATACTCCCTGTAAAGGCCCGATGACAGATAAGTCTCCTCATCTGGAAATGTTTCAGGAAGCGTTAACGTGGCTGAATTCCTGGGTTTTTAAAGGTTGCAGATTTAAAACCATGCCATGTGTGGAAGGCTGGAAATTGTCTATACGATCATTAACAGCACTTTTAGATAATTTGAAGAGCGATTATGGATTTAAATTTCTACTAACTGGCAAATTAAATCAAGCTTACCTTGAAAATTTCTTCGTAGTAATGAGGCAAAAAGGAGGAAACCGAGATCACCCTTCACCTGTGTTTTTTAGAAAAGCATATGCAAGCGCCAGCATAAATCAATTATTAAAACCAACTTCAAAGGGTAACTGCGCAGAAGATATGGACAATATAATGCTGGACATCGATTCAGTGAAATGTAATAAAAATGTCCACGTAGCGGAAACTCCTCTCGAAGATTCAGTATTATCAGAATTCAATGAAGCAGAATCATCATTCCAAAAAGAATTTGTTTTAAATGTAAACAATAACGACGACTTGAATTCATTATGCTACATCGGGGGGTACATTTTAAAGAAATGTTTCGAAAATAAAAACCATTTAAATTGCAATTCCTGCAAAAACCAGCTGTTACGCTTACATTCAACATTCTCGCACGAAGATACTTTCATCTCGTTTAAAACTTACAGCATCGCCACTGCTGATCAAATTACTAGACCCAGCACAAAATTTATGGATTTCCTCAACAACGCCAGTATAAAATTTGATAATGTCTTTCCAAAAATATTTCATATGAAAAGCATTAAGGAACGAATATTTCGTAATTTAAACGCAGAAATAACCACATTAAGTTGGTTTCAACCGAAAGAAGATAAATGCTCTATTCTCCTAGACTACGTTATAAAATATTTTATAAGGTTTAGTATATTTGCTGCCTTAAAAAAAATTACGGATACAATACAATCTAACAAGAAACAGGAACGTTTAGATAGGAAAGCTACGAAAGTCGGCCATAGTGCAAATCAATAAGCAATAATTAAAGGTACTTAGTTATCTAGTATTAAATTACTATTTTTATACTAGACTGTCATTAAAAATTTCACTAGTTAAAAATGTTCCTATTTTGAAGTCATTTTAAGAAACTAAATTGTGATATAAATATAGGCTTCTAAATTTAAAGTCTTAGCTTACCATTTTGCTATAATTGTGATAAAGTATGGAAGCTAAAATCACTGTTCCTATTTAGTGATAGTTTGTGATAAATGTTATTGGCAAAACCATTTAAAGTTCAAACTAGATAAGTTCCTAGGAAAATGCTCAAAATATTGTTAGTTTTTAACTTTTTGGAATAAAGGAAATTTTTAAAAATTACTATTTGGTTTTGAATATTACTCTTATTTAAATTAAAATATAAAGTAATGTTTTTTATTTAATGTTTGATGATAACTTAAACAATTATAGAGTAATTCCCATTAAGTACCATTTTTTTTAAAGTAACCTAGTTCCAATAGCGTATTTTTCTCGACGAATCTTGACCAAGTTCAACCAAAATTCGGTTCTTTAAAATTCGCACCAAAGCCATCTCCCTTGACACCAGGATCGCTACGAGCGCGGAGGGGGGAAAGAAAAAAAAACCTGTTCGTTTCTCTAGCATTAGCGGTATAGCAAGTTTCACATCTCCTTAGCGATTTTACGATCTCTGCCAAAATTTTCCAATGCTTTACAGGCGATCTGATTGGGTGGCACTCAAAGGGTGGAAAGCATTGGGGGTTTGCACCTTAGATTTCATGGAAACCAAAGGGAAAGGTACAGAATACCGCAAATGCGAGACTTTCTGTTTATGTCTATTTATTTTTGGTGTGACTAGGTCTCACTAGAAATTTTAATAGGCGCGAAGGTACAGCTGACACACTTTTGGGTCTTATGCTACTTTTGCTTCTAGGTTAAAACCAAAGCACATAATATATTTCTTCGAGAGGTGTCCACCTTTTTATACTATGAACAAGGATCTTCCTTATTTTGATTTTCTATATCTATTTCATTGGCAAATACAGGGTGTTTTGAATTGTTCTCACTGGGTATTTGTTCCCAGAAACTGCAAGAGATAGAGTTGCGAAATTTTCAGGGTATTATTTATAGTGTGGGATCGCTTTAAATCCTAAATTTCAGAAAAATCAGAAATCATTTAGGGTTTTTGTAAAAAACATTTTTTCGCCGGTAGGTGCTAGAAAAAACGTTTCAATGAGAAAGTTGTAGAATGCTATCGAAAATGTTCAAAGAAATTGGTTTCATTGGAAAAGAACACTTTTTCACGAAGATATGATCTGATTAAAAAAAACAAGCTGTCCATACAAGTGGCCAATAGCTTTCGCATTTTAGTAAGTAAAAGAAATTGTCTGAAAGATTTAATTGAACATTTTATTCGAAGAAACATAAGAATTTTACAAGTGAGGTTCTATGATACCTCCGTTTGCCGCGATACATGTTTGGGCACGATGAAGCATGTTTTGAAACGAGCGTCTGATCATATCAGGAGTGACAAGTTCCAAGGCTGCATTGATTCGGTGACTCAAATCTTTTTTATAATAATCAGCTCGGCTAATACCCAAGTCACCACCTTAGGCCCTAGTCATCTAGCGACTTATTATGCGTTTTAAACAGGTGGCCGGGTTTCAATGCGTAGGAGGGTGGTAACAAGCCCTACATGCCATGCTAGCCAACAGCTCCCTACACTAACTATTACCGTTAACCTCTACAAGTTTTTATGAAAGGGGGGAAGAACTCGGGGGAAAACCCCTTAAACCAGCGGGGAGAGAACTTGCAAATTCAATGCAGAAGGAGAAGTTCCGAGTTTGCACCCAGGGCCACAAGTTGGGATCGAACCTGGCTCCTCTTGCTGTGAGGCGAAAGTGCTAACTACTTCGCCACCCCACCTTCGATGTTCTCTACAGGCATCACGTAAACTTGTGCTTTGATGAACCCCCACAAGCAAAACTCCATCGGAGTTAGGTCCGTAGACCTCGCAGGCCATCGAACGTGACCATTCCTGCCAACCCAACGCTGAGTGAACTCGTTGATAAGATGCTCCACTACACATCTAGTTAAGTGAGGTGGTGCGCCGTCATGTTTATACTACATTTGTCTGTAAGCGTCCGGTGGAATATCTTCTAAAGCGTCTGCTATTGCGTCCTGCAAAAGCGCCAAGTAGCGTTGTCCATTAAGATAAGCTGGGAGGAAAAATGGGCCAATAACTTTATCCCCGAGCAAACCCGCCCAAACATTCAGTCTGAGTTGTTGTTGTTGATGATGCTGGTGAGGATTTTCGTCACACCACATGTGGGTGTTTTGATGGTTGAAAGGCCCATCTATCCCAAAGGAACACTCGTCAGTCACCAGCATTTGATTGATGAAATTTGGGTTATCATCAGAAATGGTTTTTAACCAGTTGCAGAAATCAAATCTACGTTCCATATCTCCTTCGTGCAGAGCTTGGTGGAGGGTCACTCGATACGGATGGATTGTGAAGAGTGTCCACAGGTTGTTTCGTCGATAATCCGAGATCGTCGCTTGCACCTCTGACGCATGCTCGAGGATACGCAACAAAATAGGATAGAACGGTGTCTTCCATGTTGTTGATGTTTTGATGACCTGGTCCACGAAATCTGGGATTGACATTTCCGTAAGTCTGAAAATCACGAAAAGCTCCAAGAACGGTGTTGTGGCTTGGTCTTCTATCTGGATATCGAACGGTGAACAATTCATTAACCCTTTGCGCGTTACGATTGGCTTCACCATAAAATAACTCGACCATAAAAGCACGCTGATCACGAGAATAATTTAGTGGCATGTTGATTTGACTCAATAAACGTTAGAGAATCGTTGAAAACCAATAGATTTGACATTAAATACTAATTGAAAACTTGACATTTGGCCTACTGATACGTTTTTAGGCCCACTGTAGGCTTAAATTGGTGTTTTGGTAAATTGCATGTCCTTTTTTTTAAGAAATTAATCTTTTAACGTGATTTCTTTAATTTACGTACAAAAATGCGAAGGCTATTGGCCCCTATGGACAGCTTGTTTTTTCATCAGCTCATATCTTCGTGAAAAAGTGTTATTTTCCAATGAAACCAATTTCTTTGAACATTTTCGACAGCACTCTACAACTTTCTCATTGATACGTTTTTCTAGCACCTATACTGGTGAAAAAATAGTTTGACAAAAACCCGAAATTATAACCGATTTTTCTGAAATTTAGGATTTAATGCAATCCCACACTAGAAATAATACCCTGAAAATTTCGCAACTCTATCTCTTGCAGTTTCTGGGGAAAAAATGCCCCGTCAGAGCAATAGAGCGTTCTATAAAATCGGCCCAAAACCGGCCAAACTTTTCATACAGACTATAGAACTAGTTCAGCAGGACTAACAACTTTTGTTATTCTTTGGTTTAAGAGAATTCGGCTTATGTCCTGTCTTCATATGAATATTTTAGAGACGTACCTTTTAGGAGTTGTAGGAGGGACCCTAGGTGTTGATGTATGTTTTTGGTTAAGAATATTTTCATGATCTAAGTTTCTTTTTAAACCCGTGGATTTGGAACTAGTATTTTGCTTATTTGCCATAATACATTTATTACAAAAATCATGTAAAATATGAAAAACGGCGCGGAAAGCCGGAAATTAGTGAAGCCTAGGCTAGCAACTACGCTACTCCTAAAAATCGACTGCTCTCAATTTCTTACGGGTTTGCCAGATAAATATTTTTATCTCACACGAAAAACCGGCCAAACCTTCACCGCCTCCGAACTCAAAAGGGGGAAAGCACCCCACACCGATTTTATAGAACGCTCTATTAAAAACACGGTGTATATGGTAATAGACGCTTCAATAAATCATCCTCCAAGGAAATCGCCAAGAAGTAATGTTTCCGAGAGCCAGGACCTGCAAGTGACTGTTTATATAGTGCTTGTTAAAATAATGGAAATTTTTCACCTTCACGGCAGCAACAACCGTTCCCTTTTAACCAGGTAGCTTTTTTGACATATTAAGGCTTGGCAAAACACCAAGTTCTGTTTACAGGTGAAAAGTTTCCATTATTTCAAGAAGCACTATATAAACAATACTCTGGCGATTCTACTCTAATGGTGGCCTTCTAGTACATCTCCCCGGTCCGATGTCGTGGTTCTAGTCTCATTTCTATTTCTATGTTCGAGATAGATGTTTATCCAGTTAACGTGACTCAATGTTTGAAAGAAATAGTAGAATTAGAATTTCCCTCATTCGTGGAAGTTCAGGTTTCTATAACGACAATGTAAAACTTCAAGACCATGTGTGTAATATTACCAGAATGTTTTGCACGAGGAAGAAGAACTATTTTTTAATAAAAGTAAGTGGAATAGACATGATTTATATTCTATAATATTCTAACTAATAATAGAAACAAATGCCTTTCTCAGGCCTAGTATGTAAGAGGGGTGAAGTAGAACTCCTGGAAAACAATTATTGTACCAAAATGATGCATTGAAATAGATCACGAGAAAAATATTAATGAATAAATTTACTATTTCTTTCAATCATTGAGCCACGTTATAGGGCCCCACCGGTGTTTGAAAAATTAACCCAGAAAATCACGTAGCAGACGACGTGTCGTAGCTTTCCCTATGTCCGCGATTCGCGCGGGAAACTGACGAATTGCAAACGCCGGTGGGCTGTCACAGTCATTGAGTTGGGAATATTAATCTAGAGGTCCAATCAAAACGTCGGATTTCAGTATTTCGCGAAACAAGTTTTTAAAAATAAGAATACTGTCGTCTGCTCCCATCGGCGTCCCAAATGACGAGAAAACGTTATCATTCTACCCGTGGCGCCGTCTATCTCTCAATGGTTCGTTCAAATAAGACGCGTTTTCAAGCAAAAATATTTTTTTTCTTCAAAATAATGGATGGCGCCACGGGTCATATGATAACGTTTGCTCGTCATTTTAGAGCGGACGGCACATTCGTATTTTTCAAAAACTTGTTTCGCGGGGAGCAGATTTGATTGGATCTCTAGATTAATATTCCCAACTCAATGGTCACAGTGGGCAGGCTTGGAAATAAGCGGTGGTCACTGGGTCAAAGACCAGTTTATTAATTGCTCGGACCAGTTTTTTTATTCAAAAGCTAGGGGTTCACTGGTCCAGTGTCCAGTTTATTAATTCAAAATTATCTACCGTATTATTAACCAACTGGTCTACGTGACCACTTAAATAATTCAAGAGTTGGGAGTCACTGGTCAAATAGACCAGTTTCGAAATAAACCTTATTTCCAAGCCTGCCGGTGGGGCCGAGGGTGGGGCCCTTTAACTGAATTTCCGAAATCAGCAGAAAGAGTGCTCCGATTGAAATGAACTAATAGCCAAAATTATGTGACGGGGGACTCACAATAGCGCTAATTATATTAAACGCAATTCATCGCCAATACTATTTATATCAAACACCAAACCAAGAATGTATTTATTTATACTCAGTCAGAATGAATATGTCGAGATTCGAGACTATCGACGGACACGTTGAGGCCCTAACCCCGTCACGCTAAGGGGGGGAGGCGGTCTTATTTTTTGCGTCCTCGCTGCAGCGTTAATCGCGTCGAATAACGTAATTTTTAAGAACCAATGAGCAGTGACGGCGATCCCGTGGGGGCTCTGGGGCTCGAGCCCCCACAGGGAAATCCAAACGAGGGCAGAGCCCCCACAGAAATTAAATTGAGGAAAAATAGCAACCAGGGTAAAATTTATAATATCACTGCCTTTATTTGGGTCCAAATTCAGTCTTTTGACAGAAGCTATTTTGAGATTGCAGATGCGAGTAGCATTAAGATGATATAACCGTAAAATTGATTTCGATAGATTCGTCCAAACAGAAAATCGCCCCGTCGTGTACCCTATTTTGCCTCAAATACCTTCGTTAAGTATGTGGCCAAGAAGGGCTTAATTATCTAGCCATGTACACAGATATTTTTCTAAAGATATCGACTTAACTTTATTATCAATGTAATCCATGCCGGATGATATATTATAAAGAACACTTTTAAAAATATATAGAAATTTAGAGCTGTACATTTTCTTGCTTCAGTTTTAAGTATATGCATTTTTGGATGAAAAAATAATGGCCCGGGCCCCCACAGAAATATTTTCCGATCGCCGCCGCTGCCAATGAGATTGCAGTATTATTTGATTTTATTAAAGCGGAGGAGCATACCGGGGGCCCCAACGGGTGGAATTGGAGAAACGGTAAAGATAATCTCGGCATATTCATTATCCCTGAGTATAAATAAATACATTCTTGACCAAACCATATATCTCAAAATTAGATATGTATCATGTATATTTGCCCAATTTACTTCATCCAAATTTACTATTTCCAAAATTAATTTTTTTGTATTCAATTTTATCTAATTTTTCGCGAATTTACTGAATTTCATTCAAAATTTGCCCGATCGAATTTACACAATTTTACTAAAATTTATCTGAATTTAAACAATCTTACTAAAATTACTAAACGATTAAAACCAATTTTAACTAATTTACACGATTTTTCCCCGTGTTAATTTACAAAAAGAAATTATCTATTTTAGGCTGTCAAAACGTTTTCGGTTGCCATGCAGGGCCGTGCTTAGAGGTATCGCGGCCCCGGGCGAAATGCATGGGCGAAACTGACATTGTGAGTGTAGCGGCCCTCCGGTATATACATCCCTATGGGAAAATTTTAGCGGCCCTGGGCGACCGCCAGGCTCGCCTCCCCCTAAGCACGGCCCTGTTGCCATGGCAAATATAAAGCCCGTAGTAACATTTCCCTTAAAAGTTTTTGAAGTTATATGAAAGTCTACTTAACTCCTAAGTTTGAACAAAATCGGTGAGTTACACATCGGGTAGTCTCTTTGTAAATAGGTTTATTTACTTATTTAACATATGAAATCACAGGATAATAAAGCATTTTCTCAGCAATATTTTTTCTTTGAAACGTATTTAAAAAAGCAGTGAAAGCCTGCGTAGGTACATGTTTCAAGCAAATAACAGTAAAAAAAGGTGCCTAGTAGCGTTCTCCGCCTTCTAAATGTTTATCTTAAAAAAATTCTAAAGTAAAATGCGGATAAATTTCCAGAATATTTCCCGCAAATCGGGAAAAAAAAATTGAAACATTACTTTTTAAGGGTTTTTAATGTTTTTAACTTTTTCTCGATATTAAATTTCTAATATCAGTAAACATACTACAAAACATTAATAGTGTTACATTGTTAATCAGTTCAAACTAGTCTAGAGGTTTAGTTTTACTTTCAGATTCGAAGAAATAAAGCGAAAATGCCGCATTATTTAAATTTGAAAACAATATATTAGACTAATCATGGAATGAAAACTATTTTATTTTTTTCGGAAAAATATGGAAAATTTTCAGGAAAAAAGGCCTCGGTCGTTTTCCGGGAAATTGTCCAGTCGAAAAATTTTCCGACATACAACACTACCAGGGCCCCCACTCAAATCTTCAATTTTTTTATAGGAAAAATAGGATTATTTTTCTAAAAATATAGGACTTTATAGGACTATTTTTACAAAATTATAGGATTTTATAGGACTATATATTCTATTTAATTAACTAAGTTAATGCATTTAAAAACAAAATCTATATTTAGAGAAATAAGTCTTTGATTTTCACTTAAAAAATTTAAACTATTTAACCATTTTATCACAAAAATTTACTAGTAGCTAACCATGTTAACAATAACAATAGTATAGACTAGAATGACTTGGTATAGGAATTTATCCTATAGCTAAATCTAGCAATTTAACAGAGTGGCTGGATTTGAAATTGGCAAAATATCAAAATTATAGGATTTTATAGGACTTTTGAGGGATTTTGCTAAAAATATAGGATGTTATAGGACATTTTTGGAAATATAGGATTTTATAGGAATTATAGGACATCTGGGGCCCTGCACTACTTATAATTCAAATTAACTACTTCAAACCAGTGGATCTCAAATAACTACTATATACACGGCGATTTTGACTTTCAAAACGTCAATATTTAGGATTGGAAAATTTGCCATAAATGCTTTTTAATGTAATGAATAAATTCGTGTAGTTCACTCATTAAACTTGGAATAGTTTAAGGCGATCAAGCCGAAGCGGTGGTCCGGTTAGCGAGGTCATCAGTGCTAATCAATGTGCTGTTTTCGGCCTTTTGCCGCTTTGAAAGAAATTCTTGCACCGAGAAAATAACGAAGGTGCTGGAAAAGAAATACAAATTGAGGATGAAAGATTTCGTGATGAGGATGCACTTGAAAGCTAAAAATCCGATCTTTCCCGTGTCGAACTTCTCCATAATGAAGGCGCATTTGATCTGAGGCGTCGAGTTGGTTGTTCTTGTCGAAATGGCCACTTGAGCATTGCAGATCAGTTCGTCCCGGATCGACGCGATATCGGACAAGGTGAACGAGACGTACAAGGAAAAGACGATGTCCAGGATGCAAGTCGTTAATGTCCGGAAAATAACGTAACTATTTTCTTCGTTGCAGTACATTTGGACGATCCGTGGACTGTCCATGAAGAATGTAATCATCCATTCGCCAACCCAGACGACGTAGAAGAACCCCAGGTGCTCTCCTATATTCTCGTTCAATCTCAAAATGCCCGTGTGCTCCGTCAAGACTTTCTCCATCTGGTCATCTTCGCTGAAGTACTTGTTGAGCCTTCCCTTGAACGAGTAAATATTGCAGCAAAATCGACGCGCCGTGACAGTAACGAATAAATATATAAATGGTTTAATTAAAGAGCACACGGCTCCTTTAACTAGGACGTCGATGGCGTATATGATTTGGACAACGGTCAGGTTATCCTTGAGATCTTCCCAGCCGTACAACTTTTCGTTGGTGAAGTTGGCGACGAAGGCCAGGTCGATTTCTTTCGTAAAGTACAGGTCTCGAGTTATGTGGAATAAGAAGTGACCGATGACTAGTAGAAAAATGAAGTTCTCATTCTTCAGAGACAACTTTTCGGTGCTATTTTTCTTGATGGTGTTCCACAGATTGTAGAGGCTGTCTTTTTTGATGAGAAAGTAGTCGTAGACCAACAGGGTTAAAGCGAATTTGATCCAGATGGACAACTCGTAATAGAGAATGTCGTAGTTCTCGTTGTTGACGCAGTAGAGCAACGGCGAAGCTAAGATGTGCAGAAAATACAAGTGAAGTGAGGCAGCCAGTAGTATCTTAAACAGAGAGGGCAATATCGCGCATCCGTTGTTTTCCATGACGTAATTACCATTCTTCCCTTGTACTTGATTGGATTTCAGACCGATTACTCTGAGCGCTTTGATCAGAAGAGTCATTTTGACGGTAACTGCCAATAAAAAAATTAATCTAAATACTATTTCGAAGAGTTCATAAAAAATTGGCGATACACAACTGTTAAGTCACGTTTGAAGAAAGCTTTTGTAATGCAATTTGAGGGCTCTGTGTTTGGCCTTTCTTTAGTGACCTATCTAGGAAAAATTAACCCCTTTTATACTTAAGCTACTTAAAGTTCACCTGTCGTGGAGGACGGCAACTGATCTGTCTTATTTGATTAATGGAGCACCGGTAATTCTCCAAACACTTCTCCTTTGTCATATAAGTATCAGGGGCGCGTTTATTTCACTTGAGGCTCTTAAATGCTCTGGTTTCAATGCTGCGTTTTGTAAATTGAGGCCCTAGGCGTAAAATCTACCCTAGTTAGTCTTGGCTTTTAAGGGCCACGTAATTCGTTTGTATGGTTCGTATACCGGAGCTCCAAAAATTCCAAATTATCATTCGTTGGATGTACTCTCACGAGGTACTGAAGGGGAGGACCAAAGACTATATATACGCTTCGCTTACTAGACAGGCGTGTCCATACAAAAAACCTGTTAACACTTTCCCCTGTAGCACATGAAATCGTTTTAGGGTCGGGGTACGGTCGAAAAGTCGCTTTATAGTCGACGACCAAATGCCGACCTAAAAACGTCCGAACGTTTTTCGACACTAAAACCGTAAATCCTTTTTTGGGACTATTTGTGGTCGGTATGCCGACCATTATCCGACTTAAAATAGACCTTACATTTAATTATTACCCCTGTAGCGCAAAGAGTCGATTTAAGGTCGCGCTTTGCCAATTAATCGCTCAAAACTGTGAAACTTTGACGATTTAATAAAACAAATTGAAATATTTTTGAAATAACTTCTTTTCTGTATTATATTTTTTCGAAAAAGATTATATATTCAATCTGAGAATGTTTCCTTATTAAAAATCTCTCAGCTCAAGTAGGTTACATTCGTATAGCTAAATAAGTTAGGCTAAGATATTATTAATGAAGATTTATTCGTTACTTTTACTTAGCCCCAAGAAACTTTAGAACTCTGTACTCTAGATTCTAGTGCTTTTCGATTGACGGAAATAAACTCATTGTTTTACTCCCGTTCATGGGCCTTGACCAACTGCATACATGTATATAGCTATATTTACGGTTTTATGTGGTCATTTTCAGTCACTTAAAATATCAAAAAGTAAGTCGGGATAGCGTCGTTTCGGAGTCGGTTTTTAGGTCTATTAAAAGGCGGTAAAGAGTCGACGTTTTGTAGTCGGCCGACGGTCGGTTGACCCTTTTACCCCTAGGACATTTCGACCCTCAATCCAAAGGTCGGCCGACCTTAGTGTTTAGTACCTATTGCCGACGTCGGCCCGACTCTAATTTGCTACAGGGGTTCGAGACACGGGAGAAGGCTTTTGACCAGCCGTTAGAGGCGTCACTAGTTGCACTGCTGAAGCGCGGGGGAAATTTGGACCAGCGTCTGCTATTGTATGCAAGTTGGGCCATTGAACACGCCTGTCTAGTAAGCGAAGCGTATATATAGTCTTTGGGGAGGACCTACTGGAAATTCGAGCCAAATTTTGCGAAGGACTACATATCGCTTTACGTTATCCACCTTATATTACAATATTACTTCGAAAACATGTAATAAACCTTTCTAATAAAAAAAATATGAACTTGCTTCCGGATCTTGATGAATGTCTTGACGAGGAACTTTCTTAGGTGGATCGAAGGTCTCTTCTTCAGACCGTGTCGCGGAAAGAGAGTTATTTTAGTTTCCAAATAGACGGTGGCAACAGTCGCGTGTTGAAGGCAGCTGCATTTTGGCCTTCACGCTAGAACGCGCGGCGTGTTTTAAAAGCCGGACTGGAATTCTCGCACCGTTGGAGGTCTTTATCGAATCTAGCGTGTAAAGCAGAATGAGCTATCGATTCGGAATATGCGCGATTCCAACTGTGCCGGCGTCTCTTAAAATAATTGCAGTAGTCACCGGCTCGCTTGTTTATAGCAAAGAATATAAAGCCCCAGGAATGGAAGGTGTAGCTCCGTCTAGTGGAACTTTAGCCCCTCTCGTTTTTAAAGAGAGACCGGGTTGCGTTAACCGTTTCCGGGTACTCTGATTTGCTTGCCGGAAGTTTCTGACGCAACCAAAACACGCGGCCAATAATAGCAATCCTTCCATTCCTGGGGCTTTATACTCTTTGTTTATAGCAGCGATGTTTTAGTTAGAAAATTTGTTCTTCTAGTTTAGGCTACTTAAGATCAATAACCCAATAATGGACACGTATGAAATGTTTCCGGAGTTTCGTTTTTTCAAACGTTATTCTTTAATTCAAAATAACGCGGTCTATGTATTTAATTCGACCAAAATGTTGCTTTAGAAAAACAGTAGTATATAAGCCATCTCTTAGATTGAAGTGCTCATCTCCGTATAGTGCTAATTTAATTCCCTAGAAATTATTGTACATTCGTAGGTTCGTAAACAGGTTAAAGGGAATATAACCTCAGGTATTTGGTGTGGAACACCAACGTTTGCAGCTCTGGCCGCTCTTTTTTCGGCTTTAAAAATGTTTGGCGCCACTGTACAGGTAAATTTGAAAAATTAAAAGGGTCTTCCATAAAGATTGATTTGCAGGTTATATTCTCTTTAAGTGACCCCTCGAAAACGTGTTGGAGGAACTTGTAAGAGTGTAGATTGTACACGCCAAAGCTACGTCTACACTCAGCTACAAGTTTTCCCTACCCGTTTTCGAGGTGTGGCTTAACCTCTTTATTGATTTTTCAATAGTGCAGGCCGAAATACATCATATACCGAGTGTCCCAAACATTTACATCGGAAAATGAAGATTATAAATAAGAAACTATTCCTAGACAATGAAATCCTTATTATACGTAGCGAAGCAAATTAATACACGCAGTTATGTTTGTGAGTCGTTTTGGTGGCGAAATTAACGCCAATTCGACTCAAAAGCACTTGTGGATTAGATATGTAATTCCACGAAAGATTTTCCCACCTGGGTCACCCTTTTTCCACCGATTTCGATGAAAACTTGTATTTAGGGTTATTGTGGTCGAGGAACCCAGATCTGAAATCTGGTGAGTAGTTTCGGAGATTACGGGATAGGCCATTTTATAAAAATGACCTTGACCCCTAATACGTTCATATAATTTTCTCAGTTTCCACTTATCGTAAAAATGTGTATGACATCTTATTTTAAAGAAAACGGAGAGACAAATACGATGAAAAATACAGATTGAAACAGTAAATATTGTTACCAAGAGAAAAAAACGAGTTTAATTATTTGACCCTTGACCCTGTAAATAGCTAGTTTTATTATTTTTCAACTTCTCCATACAAAATATAGAAAAATTGAGAGGATAAAATGTTTTATTTTTGAGAAAATAATATATTTTATTCCCATAACAAAATTAAAGTTTTGTAACTTAAATGTTTATTTTTTAGACAGAAACATCGAAAAATACTGTTCTATTTTTATCTTATCTGCATCTTTTATGTTGTATTTACTTATAGAATGGTTTATTAGTGAAGGGCATTGAATTTTGCATAATATATTTTAAATTGGAACCCAGCATTTATCAATTTTTATAGGCCAATTATAATTATTTAAAACGTTTGCCGGGTACATAAATGAAACAAGTACATCATCAAATTCTAACGATGAGTCCAAAACCTTACCGATATAATAATCTTCATCGTACACAGCAGCCAAGAACTCCCCTTTCTTGAAATTTTCTGTTTCAGTTATGTCTTCAATTTCAACATTATCCAAGCATCGAGATATTTGGAACAGTTTTTTGTCTTCCATTTCTGAAAGAAAGGCCACTTCTACAAAATTAATGTTTACTGGGACAAATTTATGAAATCTTTGCGGTCCTTTTATAGTTTGAGCACAGGCGAATCGCTCTTGTAAAGCAGCTGTAGTTTCATTTATTTCGCTGTCAGGAATTTTTACAAAACCTAAACATGTTAGAATTTGGTCTGAAATCGGTCTTTGGAGACTAGTTTTGGCCATTTTCCTTTTCACCATTCCGCCGATTCCATCGCATGGACCTTTTCCACGCGATGTTGCGAAAAAATGGCAGTCGCACTTTATACTAAAATCTTCTAGATGATGACAGAGATTTGTGAAATTATATCGGTTTTTGTATTGCCCAGCACAACCGTCTGTAAAATAAATAACTTTCTTAACACATGTAATTATTTCTTTAAGCAATTTAAGAGTTTTTCTTCTGAAAGGTGTACACGGTACTAGTTGAATATGTACTAGGTATTCGGTTGATTTATTTTTAAGTTCGTCGTTTTTTATATTTTCTAGCCACAAAATGGAACTAAAAAATTGCGGGAAAATAATTTAATATAAAATAGGCCTGTATATTAAAAACGCGTATTCACCGATCTTTATCTCTTGGAAACTTGAAAAAAGATAAACACGAGTTTTGTTTTTAATTGCGAAACAATTTCTTGCTGAACAAAACGATCCAGGTCATATTTATAAAAATTTACAAATTAAATAAATTATCAAAATTAGGGATATATACTGTCTATGATCAAATGCAAAAAAGTCAGTTTTTGCGTCGTCCTCCCGAGGGGCTGATCACCCCGCGTAATCGGTGTACAGAGCCGTACCTTTACCTGTACTAATGGGATTACGCGTAATCTTTGAAGTCCCTGCCTTTGGCAGTGCTAATCTAAGCGTAATCCGGTGTACAGACTTTCTAGGAGTGGTTAGCCCCTCGCGTCCTCCAACGTTAAGATATGTATATCAAAAGTCAAAATTTTGCCAGAGATTCCAACAGTAGACCGGTTTCGCCCTTTTGGGGCTCATCAGTACTGTGAAGGAACGTTGGAATTCAACGGAAGCCCGAGCGTAAAAGATGTCTGCTGAATAGCGACCGCCATGCAATAATTGGTGAAGAATTTCACTATAAGTTGCAATGGACTGCTCACATATAGGGTACTCTGAATGTTTATTAGTTTTACTGATATCGGCAGATTTCCGAGGATAGCCAGAGTTCCTACACAGTACTGTTGAGCCCCAAAAGGGCGAAACCGGTCTACTGTTGTAATCTCTGGCAAAATTTTGACTTTTGTTATATTATTTATATAAAGTAAACTTCGAATCTATTTGACTTGGTTTTGGCTTGAGTACGGTTGTATTTGTAACCGACACGTCGCCAATATTTCTTTCAGCGATCAAATCCATTCAGTTTATTCTCTTATTATTTTAAGATATTAGAAATTTAGTGAAGACATTATTTTCTTACTGGTCCACTTTCACAATATACCTTTTTGGTGATGAAATACCGCAATTGACAATTTTTTAAGTAGTTCTTACATATCCATTTTAAGGAGGTCTATATCTTTCCTTCATGTCTAAAGATTCAAGTCAAAACCAGTCATTTAATAATTGAAGGTCAACATAAAGTGGCTACTTTGCAGAAACTACTGAAACTGCACCGTGAAAATCAAGATAGTAACTTTGACTTGGGGTGGTGGAGTGGTGAGCGCTTTCGCCTCGCAGCAAAGAGGAGCCGGGTTCGATCCAAACTTGTGGAACTGGGTGAAAATTCGGAACTACTCCTTCTGCGTTGAGTTCGCAAATTCTCACCTCACTGGTTAAAGGGGTTTTCTCCCGAGTTCTTCGGTTTCCCCTTCCCATAAAAACTCGTCGAGGCTAAAGGTATAGTAGTTAGTGTAGGGAGCTGTTGGCTCGCGTGTAACCCGGCCACCTGTTTAAAGGCATTATCAGTTGCTAGATGATTTGGGTAGTAGCCTAGCTGGTTATTATTATTATTACTTTGCACAGTAGCGCCGCAGGCGGATTTCATTTGAACTAGATCATATCTCGAGTCATTTCCCACTTTCGCCTATGTCACTGTGCAATTTGATCAGCTTCTGCCATTAAGTTTTCCTCACGCCACTTTTGTTGCCCTTTCCTAAAACTGACAAACGTTGAGAATATAATTATAGGCTTATGTATTTCCCGTTAACGATATGGTAAAAAAAAACATTTCGTGGAAGTTGAAAAAGGGTCAATTTATAAAAAATGAGACATATAATTGCGGCCAATGCTGATTTTAAATTTGCTTATAAATATTAAACCAGCTCATTCGGATGGACACAACATACGACCTCCGAATTTCTGACACCAAGAATGTATATAGGTGAACATAGAATAGCAACAACAGCCTCATGAAGATATCCGCGACCGAAACGAGCCTACAGGTGGCGTAACGGTGCTAGCGCCTATGATCTACCGTCTGCTACAGTCAAATTAAAAAGCCATAAGAACGATTTTATTTTAAATAAACTAATCCAAATATAAGTAAACGATGCAAAAATTAAATTAAAATGCAAGTATCATTATTTATAAAGTCAAATTTACGAATAACGTCGAGGAAACCTAATAGCGTCTGCTTTAGCCGCTACCTATCTATCTAGGTTTCAATGGCGAAAGAAAGGGGCGTAGCGATAGTTTTCGCTCGCGAATCTTACGCCTATGCTTAAAGAGAACCTGCAACAGGAATCCATATCTCTACTTGGAATGCTTATCCTTTCGTATCGCGTATAGTAAGATCACTCTGACGGCTTTGGCCACTCCTACGAGAGAAAAATGCCCTCTGCACGCGCTCCCCTCTCAGAGTCTCACGTAGTTGTTTGTTAAGTTAACATAGTGACATAAAAAATGGCCAGCCACATCGAGATGAAAATCGGCCGCGATAAGCATTCCAAAAGAGGTATGGATTCCTGCCTGCAATAGTACCAGAGTGTCATCCCAGCGAGAGAAGGGGGGGATGATTACACAAGGCAAGGCTGGTACAAATGCCCTCGGCGCGCGGACCAGGAAAGGCTGGTAGGCGTGGTTTGTTATCGGGAATCACGAAACGAGCAGGGCGCTACCCGCTTATTCTCTGCTCACATGAATAAATAGAGTAATATCGGCGTGACGTATGTCGACGTCAACCATGCTTTTTCCTATCGATAAAAACTGCCCTCAAAAAGGCGGCCATAGCCCAAAGCTACAGAGCGATACTACTCTATTATTAAAACATTTTCAGAAGAACTATTAAAAGAAAATTAAATGGTACGGTAGCGGTCGATAGTAAATTGACCAAGGGGAGTGGGTTTTGAACAAAGCCGAAATTCGAATTTTAAATTAACTTTTATTTCCATAATTTTAATCTAATTATTCAATAATTATGGATTTGAAATTATAGCTAAATATTGGTCTTACATGAAAGAAAAATGAAACGTTCATCGTTTACAAATAAAGATGAGATGATTACTTTAAATACCATTGTAATTTATTTGAGGATTTCGCTAATAACCTACGATTGTATTTTTTCTTTACTTTTACAATTAAACAATTAAGATGAATTAAACAAAAAATATTGAATAAAATCCCGGTGGTTCAGTGCACAGTAACGGGAAAAAATTGACTAGTTAAATGCACAGTAACGGACAAAATTGACTAGTTAAATGCACAGTAACGGAAAAATACCGCTATATCAATGTGCAGTAGCTACAAATCCCGCTAGTTCAATGTGCAGTAGCTACACATCCCGCTAGTTCAATGTGCAGTAGCTACACATCCCGCTAGTTCAATGTGCAGTAGCTACACATTCCGCTAGTTCAATGTGCAGTAGCTACACATCCCTCTAACTCAATGTGGAGTAGCTAAAAATCCCTGTTGCTCGTGGTACAGTTATCAATGACACTAATAAAATAAAATAGATTAAACAAAATAATATTGAACGAAAACCATCCCTGTAGTTCAATGTACAGTTACAAAGAATTAAAGGTAGTTCAATGTACAGTTACAAAGAATTAAAGGTAGTTCAATGTACAGTTACAAAGAATTAAAGGTAGTTCAATGTACAGTTACAAAGAATTAAAAGAAGTTCAATGTACAGTTACAAAGAATTAAAGGTAGTTCAATGTACAGTTACAAAGAATTAAAAGAAGTTCAATATACAGAAACGAAAAATTCCTGGTAGTTTAATTTACAATTACGGAAAGTTGCCTGTAATTCAAGGTACAGAAACGGGTGTCTGAATTCTATAGGTAAAATTACAAAATGACTTTATGCATATAAGTTCTGAACTTCTGATTGAAAGATTTTAAATGAGGTATATAATTCTCGGTTATTAGAATGAAAAGCACTTAATGGACGGAATGGTAACATTACCGTAAAATAAAATAAAAACATATTAGCTCATTGTAAAGCAAAAAGATTAACGCTAGTAATCTTAACTAAAAAGATACAAAACATTTATACCAAATTACAGATTAAATTAAACCTAAATTATATTATTTCTCCTTCTAAAATGGAATTATATAAAACCGAAAAATATTAAGAAAATGAACTAAAAAGGCAATGATTAAGGAATAAACCACTTGGAAAAATACATAACTAAGAAATATTGACGAATCGATTTAGTTTCAAAAACTCCCAGTATTTCAATGTTCTTTAAGTAAATAATTACGGAATAAACGACTTGGCGAAATTATTTTAAACACCATTTTCAAAAATATTTGCCAATTGAATTACAAGTTTGCAACGTCGTCCGACAAAGCAAATATTTTCAAATGTCCATTTTCTGGTTCTTGGTGAATGTTAATCTTTCGGGAGCTGTGCATTTCTGGAAAACCAATAAACATACATTCAATCTGTGATTTTGATTGAAAACGACGCTAAGAATAAATTTATATATCTTAAGAGTTGCTAAAAAATCCCCACATGTTCCTCCTTCTCCCCTATAAAATCATCGATTTGCTCACACGACCTTTGACTTCTCTGGTCTCAGGTTAAAGTTCAAAGGTCGGTGAACGTAGGGTTCCTCGCAACTACTTGGTCAATCATAACTACGTATGAAATGTCATTCAAATAGGTCGCGATTTTCTCTATAAATTTAATCCTGGAACTAATCAATGATGTTAATTAGTTCAGTGACTTAATATTAAATACTACTTACGCACTATATTGCATACAAATAACTGTTGCGAGTTAAATAATTGTTGAGCTAACATTTGAACAATTAGGAAAGAGCGAGGTAAAGAGTGTAGTAAACAAAACATTAATGTACCTACGCAAGGAGCCATCGACTTTCCCAATAATGCTTGAGAAGAAAATATAGCGCGGGACGGAGAGCGTCATATATTGATTTTCTAACATTATTCCATCGGTAAAATATGCCGCGGGGCTAACCTACGAAGGTTTGAAAGGGCCTATGAAAGTTTATGAGTTTGGAAAAATTCAAACTTAGAAAATTCTTCATACAAATTTACTAGGGCCTACAAAATTCTTAGTGCCCAGGGCCTACGAAGGTCACAGAACGGCACTTAGACACAAATTGAGAAACTTATCATCCCATTGAGAAAGAGTTTTTTAAGGTCGACGAAAGGTGTCACTTATTCTCGCAAAAACTAGCATCGTTTGTAATATGGACAACCATCAGATTTTCTCATTTTAAATAAAGTTACGTCAAATTGAAATTACTATTAAACCTGGTTTCATGCCCACCATTTACACAACTCCTGTCTGAACTCTCCCGCGCAAACTAGTTAAAACCAAGGGGGAAGTCAGATCGAGGGGCTGGTAGCCTGGTACCATATCCAAGCCATAGGATAACATTTTATCGAGAAGCAAAATAAGCCTTTTCAGTTCACATCAAGCCACGTAGAAGCTTCATGTGATTATCATAAATTTGCTGAATTTTGGTCTGTTAAGCAAACACTTTCTGATTTATCATCTTCTTAGTAAACGAAAACCCACAGTTTATAAACTTCTCACGTTGGCCGCTAGGTGGCTCTATGTAAACTGAAAAGGCTAATTGCGGAACTTAAGACTTACGAAGTATTTGCAAGAACGTTCCTGCCACGGTTTTTCGCGCGGTGCCGACGGGGCAGTGCTCCTCCAGCGTCGTTTCACCAAGGATAGCCACAGTTCTTTTAATACTCGAAATAGTCCTGATGACAGTCTGATTGCGATACGGTCTTGCTGGAGATAGCGACTCCGAGAATAAGGAAGAAGTGATGGAGAAACCAGTTGGTCTGCAGCCTGAACGACAAAATACGATGAGACACACAAGAGCAACCGGCGCTATGGAGTTTGGATATTTAATAAGACCAGCCCTCCAAGCCGGGGGCTTTTTCGTAAGGTGCCATCTGTATTCGTAAAAGATAACTATGCCACTAATTGTTGTTAGTTCTCTTTCAGTATAAAGATGTCACCAGGCGCAAATTAACGCGACTTCAAAGCAACCGCTTTTAAAACTCCACACTTCTTTTACTCCCAATGCCTGCTTTACTCCTCCAAGGTTTCACTAGATTTAGGTGCATTAAGTTCCGCATTCTCCATAAGGCTGACTACGCTCAAAGAAGCTCAAGGCCTAGGGGCCATGCCATGGGTTAATACGACACTAGTTTTCATGCACGTTGCAAGTATAAGGACAAGGGACCGGGAGTCTTTAGAAAAAAGGTTACTTTTTATTAAAGCGAGTACAAGAATTATGCCGGTTGACAAAGCGATTTATAAGGCAACAAAAGTGGCGTGGGGAAACCTAGATGACATAACCCGCTCAAACTAAATCGCGACATTGTTCCTCGTTGGACGACAGCACCGCAAGTGGACTTCCTTTAAACTAGATCCTGCCAACTAGGAGCAACAAACACAACACCCCATGCACACAAGGAGAACGCAACCCGTCAAAAGTCGTTGATTTTCTTGTGTACATTTTCCCTTGGCTAGACGCTTTAGCGCCTGCTGCCGTCGGAATGGGAAAATTCGGAAATTGTCTTCCCCCCCAGCCCGTAAAACGTTCAGCGTAAAGGCTCGTGACACTCGTCCAATGAAATTCGTACACAACCCTTAGTTAGCGTGTTTAAAGGCTAGCTGCGTTCTCCTTGTGTTTGTTGCTCCTAGCTGCCACAGTTTCGCCGTTTCTCCAGAGAATCGATATAATAAAAAAGATTGTTACTTATTTACTATCTGAATTTCTTTAGACTTATACATTAATACTAAACATTGTAAGGTCTTTTTTGAGTCGACGAGTGTTCCAAAATGTAAGTTCGCTATACCGACTTTAAAAAGGATCAAAAACGTACTTACGCGGAAATAACTCAAAAAGGTTTAAGATTTTTAAGCCGCGTTCACACTTAAATAGCTTCGTTTAGATAACTAGTTTTCGAAACCAGCGTGAGAAATCGCTTCGTGTTGGTTCGGGAAGCAACTTGTCCAAGTCCGCCCGCTTAGAATCGCTTTCAAAACGACCAGGCGGGGAAGTCAAATTGCTCGTATTTTCCAAAATAATGGGAATAAAATTCTAAATAATGTCCAATAATATTACTGTATGTATAGTAAACATGATTAACTAATTGTTATGGGATACATTTTAGTATTTTCAAAATTCTAGTCATAATTTGAAATGGCGTTAAGCCTTGGCTATAAGCGAACCGGGCTGAATAGAGTTCGCACGTCTGAAACAAGAATTATCGTCGGCAGTCAAAACTGGAATACAAACCGACCTAAACTGGGTTTTAGGCTCTAGTGTGAACGTGGCTTTAGAGTCGGCATTTGGACTAGGACCCAAAGCCCTACGTCACTTTTGTGGTCCTTCAATCAACTTGATTAAAGACTTAAGCTATAGTGAAGTTTCAGGGTCACATAAAATACATAATCAATTAAAATAAAATCAAGGTTATTCAACTCTGGGAGGTTGGATTACGCACAATAAATCAGATTTGCTTGCCAAAATTCCCCTCTTTAACATTATTGAAAGTGAACGGTGAACACCATTTCGTTAACCTACTTATTCATAAATTTTACAATTATGTTCCATGGTAAAATATATAAAATTTTAAAACACTATTAAAAAGGACTTTTTAATAGTCTTTTAATCTTACAAATTAAGTCTATTAATTCCCTTAGGTAAAGATGGACATAATCTTAATTAAATATTACCTTGAAAATTGTTTTTCTAAGTTATAAACGAATTTAATGGTATATAATTATTTTAATTATAAACCCACCATGCCATTGTTTTATGGTTTTGTTTCACGAGCTTTTATTTATCTGCAATAGTGAGCGTCGTTGAGAAATCCACATAAATCGCACTAATTCACAGTGACTTATTGTGGGCCACGTATTTTTATAACTATAGTTATCGGAAACACTATACAGCGTTACAACGTAACATTCTACAGTACAAAGTTACTGTAATGGGACTGCAAATTGTCTTCGGTTTCCCTTTTCCATAACAACTTAGGATAATAGTAAGTATAGTGTGGCACCGTAACATAACCACCTGAAAGTTGAATAAACCTGGGTCAATCTGATCTTAATTTTTAAACTTACCCCCAACTGAAGACGACACGCCGGAAAGGTCCGAGCGAACAGATGGTGTTGGACTTCCTAGCAATGAGGGCCAACTACAATTAAGACGACACCAATAAGACCATGTTGCAAAGAGATGTTGGACACTACAATATTCTGTGTTTGAATCTCAAAGGTGAAATGCGAAACGTTTGAGATTTAACAGCGCGATTTTTACCCTGATTTTTTTAAGTTAATTTTCGTCTAGATTTCGGGATTATCAACTACATTTTCAAGATTTTTGTTTCTATAGAGTGGTAAGGATTCTGACGAATGTCTGACCCCTTGCGTTGCTTGTTTGCTCTTTAAAGCTAAATAAATGTTAAAATAAAATAAAAACAACCACTTTTGCATAGTAAAAATTTTTACTATGCAAAAGTGGTTGTTTTTATTTTATTTTAATATCTTAATGCATAGGGTTTGTCAAACCTCACCAGCTAAATAAATGATTTGAGTAAAATTTTGGAAACACAAAGTGGGGGATAATCTATATTTTCCGAAGGTATTCATTATACGCGTATAGGCCCTTTTATCGCTACGCCTTCTTTTGTGTGCCGTTGAAAAGTAGATAAGTTGCGTATAAGCAGACGCTCTAGCGCTTCGAAGGCAGCAGCGAACGTCGCCTTGTGTTACTAAATTACCCGTATTAGTGGGATATGATAGACGCTATAAAAGGTAATGAAACTGACCCCCCAATGAAAAACCTAGCAACGCCCCTGAACGAAACTTGGAAATCCCTATAATATTATCTATTGTTTCTCTGAAGTAGACTTTCAAAGTATATTAAAATCTAGGGGAATAAGACTTTAAATTTAAATAAAATAAATGAATATCGTACCTTGTCGGTGGGCTCGGTTCCGCTGCTCTTATATCTATATGAAATACGTGACATGCAATGCATTAGTCGAATAAGGGAAGGTATATCTCAGGGGTTCGAATAATCCAATAGTTCATTGATGGTGTCTTTTGTCTTATTCCCTGCACCAAGGCATTAGAGCCGTATTTACCATCTAGTTAATATTGCGTGCAAATCCTACCATGGCACCAGCCCGGTCAACCAATATTCGAGACCAAAAACTATAGCTACGCCCCCTTCGGTTCGCCATTGAAACCTCATCGTTATTCGTAAATTTGTCTTTATAAATAATGATACTTGCATTTTAATTTAATTTTTGCAGCGTTTGCTTATATTTTGATAAGTTTATTTAAAAATAAAAGGTTCAATTTATGCCTTTTTAGTTGGTCTGTAGCAGATGCTAGATCACAGGCCCTATCTAACGTTACGCCACCTAGACTCAGTCGCGAATGAAATGACAAAAGATATGCGTATAGTAGACGACTCGTGTTTCCAGTTTCAATAACGTGCTTTATCAAGCCTACAAAAACTACCAGAGGCGCAATATTATTCTGATCCTTATTTTATTGTCAAGCCCTAATATACCTTACTGACTAGAAATACGAATAAGCAAAGCAAATAAGAGTAATAATTTTACTTTCAATGTCATCCTCTGCGGGTGTCAAAGCTTGGAGCTCTCGTGGTTGGAAATCTGGTAGAAATGGAAGCACAGTCGGCGGAGACCAGCGTGGTCTGGTAAATGGCGAAAGTACTGGGCTCCGCGAAGGTGTTCGTTGTGGAATATCCCTTTCAAGTTCGTGCAAAACCGGGGACGATATTGGAAGTGATGGAATCGGAGGGTCCGATGGCGGTGACCACTGTGGCCTGGCAAATGGCGAAATTTTAGGACTTTCCGGAGGTGAGGAAACCGGCGTAGTACGGTGACTTCGTGGGGGCGGTGTATCAGGTGGGCTTAGTCTTGGCGCGCGAGCTGGTTCAGGGGCGGGTTGGACCGTGGAAGATAAAGGAGGTTCAGTAAGCCGTCTGGAGGGTGGTTTCGTTGGGGAATATTGTTTAGGTTTGCGAGACCTCCGTGGGGGAGTTAGTCGGGGTTGGCGAGGAGATGTCTGTGGGGGTGAAGGTCGTTGTCTTCGTGGAGATCTAGGTGGGGGAGATAGTCGGGGTTGGCGAGGAGATGTCTGTGGGGGAGATGGTCGGGGTTGGCGAGATGTCTCTGGGATTGATGGTCGGGGTTGGCGAGGAGATGTCAGTGGGGGAGATGGTCGGGGTCGTATAGGCGTCGATTCAGATAACCAACGTGTTGGCGATGGAAAGGTAGGACTGCTGGACGGAGACAGAGCACCTGGAAACGGTACGTCTGGCGGAGTAATTGGACACATATCGACAAGAATTTCTAAAATCAAGTCCTCGGGATCTAATAAAAAATAAAAATTATTGGAAATTGGTAGATTCGAGGCCGAGGGTTTATCATGGGGAGTAATCGGTGTACAGGAAACTAAAAAATTTCCAAATCAAAGAAAATTTTTAAATTACTAATTTGGTATGTTACGTAAACAACTAAATTCATATTTTTGAAAATAAATTTACTAAATTACGCATTTAGCTATATCCGTTCTGCCAATAATTAAATTATGCGTTCTGCAAATTATGAAATTGCACTTTCAACAAAATATGAAATTGCACTTTCAACAAAATATGAAATTGCACTTTCAACAAAATATGAAATTGCACTTTCAACAAAATATGAAATTGCACTTTCAACAAAATATGAAAATTATCTTTCAACAAAATATGAAATTATCTTTCAACAAAATATGAAATTACTCTTTCAACAAATTATGAAATTACTCTTTCAACAAATTATGAAATACAAAGTTTCGCAAATTATTAAATTACTATTCCGCATATTATTAAATTACTCATTCCACAAATGATTAAAAACTAATTTCACAAATTATTTAACTACTCATTCCACAAATTATTAAATTACTCCTTCCGCAGATTATTAAATTACTCATTCCACAAATAATTAAATTACTCCTTCCGCAAACTATTAAATTACTCATTCTACAAATAATTAAATTACTCCTTCCGCAAACTATTAAATTACTCATTCTACAAATAATTAAATTACTCATTCCGCAAATTATTAAATTACTCACTACGCAAATTATTAAATTACTCACTACGCAAATTATTAAATTACTCACTACGCAAATTATTAAATTACTCACTACGCAAATTATTAAATTACTCATTCCACAAATTATTAAATTACTCATTCTACAAATAATTAAATTACTCCTTCCGCAAACTATTAAATTACTCATTCTACAAATAATTAAATTAATCCTTCCGCAAACTATTAAATTACTCATTCTACAAATAATTAAATTATTCATTCCGCAAATTATTAAATTACTCACTACGCAAATTATTAAATTACTCACTACACAAATTATTAAATTACTCATTCCACAAATTATTAAATTACTCATTCCGCAAACTATTAAATTACTCATTCCACAAATTATTAAATTACTCATTCCGCAAACTATTAAATTACTCATTTTACAAATAATTAAATTACTCATTCCGCAAATTATGAAATTACTCACTACGCAAATTATTAAATTACACACTACGCAAATTATTAAATTACTCACTACGCAAATTATTAAATTACTCATTCCGCAAACTATTAAATTACTCATTCTACAAATAATTAAATTACTCATTCCGCAAATTATGAAATTACTCACTACGCAAATTATTAATTTACTCATTCCGCAAATTATTAAATTACTCATTTCACAAATTATTAAATTACTCATTCCGCAAATTTTTAAATAACTATTTTTTTCTAACTGAAATAAAATACTAACATTCCAATTTTATTATTTTCATAACTTTTACGATCGCGGGCGATAATGGTTGTAAACCTATAAACAACTCCTTTATTAAAGGGATTTTCCTCCGAGTACTTCGGTTTCCCCTTTCCATAACCGGTTTCCCCTTTCCATAACAGGTAATAAAGGTTTTAAAAGAATTCGTTGCTGTATGGGTGTCTGTTTCTCTAGAAGTTCCAATGCAGGATAATAATCAAGGCACATAGCGACTTTTAAAGGTGGCCGGGTTACAAGGTTAGGAGGGTGCTGGCAACTAGGAGGAACAAACACAAGGAGAACGCAGCTAGCCTTTAAACCCGCTAACGCAGTGTTGTGTACGAATTTCATTGGACGAGCCTATACGCTGAACGTTTTACAATTTCCGAATTTTCCCCTTCCGACGGCAGCAGGCGCTAAACCGTCTAGCCAATGAAAAATGTAGTAAGAAAATATAAGTCTTTTGACGGGTTGCTTTCTCCTTGGGTAGGGTGGTGTGTTTGTTGCTCCTAGGTGGCAAGCACTTCACGCCACGCGAGCCAACAGCTCCCTACACTTACTACTAGATTTTAACCTCTATAAGTTTCTACTCAGAGGGAAGATAACTTGCAAACTCAACGCAGAAGGAATGGTTCAGAGTTTTCACCCAGTGCCACAAGCTGGGATCGAACCCGGCTCCTCTTACTGCGAGGCGAAAGTGCTAACCACTGCGCCACCCCACATATAAAGTAGTAATATTTAGTTCCATGATAAGACTTACGGATGCCCGGGATCCTCCGGTAGTTCGTCCGACGAATATCGATAAACCTTCTCCAGTCGGGAACATTAATTCTTCCTATTATGGTCTCGTCACCTGAAAATTAGATTGACTTCATTTAATACATATGGAATAATACAACTTTCTTGCCTAATAATAGACAGGTTAAGCCACCCTTGGTGTAGCGAAAACTTGTAGCTGAGTGTAGACGTAGCTTTATTTTGTACAATCTACGCGCCTACAAGTTCCCCTACACGTAGTCTATTATTGCCTATGGGCCGGTACTATATTCCGTTAATCTTGAGGATTCAAGGGAGTAGAAACTTAATCGAAAAACCTGTGATTTGTCGTAACTCTTGCATTCGAGCTCTCATTTCCTCGAAAATCCTTGGATACACACGAGAGAGCTACATAAAGAAATAGGAATTAATTAAAACAACAACGAAAGTGAGTTTTTGTAGCGGTTCGGGCTGCTCCGACGAGTTTACTGGTTTACTCTATCTGGTTGCGGCTGCTACAACCACCTCATTTCTCTCTAGCTGCTCCTGTTACCCCCTTGTTGCCTTGCCCCATTTTTCTTAATGGATGGCCCTGTTAACCCCTCTTTGTCATGTCCCAACTCTCTATCTCGTTGCGGCTGCTACACCCTCATTTCTCTCTAGCTGCTCCTGTTACCCCCTTGTTGCCTTGCCCCATTTTTCTTAATGGATGGCCCTGTTAACCCCTCTTTGTCATGTCCCAACTCTCTATCTCGTTGCGGCTGCTACACCCTCATTTCTCTCTAGCTGCTCCTGTTACCCCCTTGTTGCCTTGCCCCATTTTTCTTAATGGATGGCCCTGTTAACCCCTCTTTGTCATGTCCCAACTCTCTATCTCGTTGCGGCTGCTACACCCTCATTTCTCTCTAGCTGCTCCTGTTACCCCCTTGTTGCCTTGCCCCATTTTTCTTAATGGATGGCCCTGTTAACCCCTCTTTGTCATGTCCCAACTCTCTATCTCGTTGCGGCTGCTACACCCTCATTTCTCTCTAGCTGCTCCTGTTACCCCCTTGTTGCCTTGCCCCATTTTTCTTAATGGATGGCCCTGTTAACCCCTCTTTGTCATGTCCCAACTCTCTATCTCGTTGCAGCTGCTACACCCTCATTTCTCTCTAGCTGCTCCTGTTACCCCCTTGTTGCCTTGCCCCATTTTTCTTAATGGATGGCCCTGTTAACCCCTCTTTGTCATGTCCCAACTCTCTATCTCGTTGCGGCTGCTACACCCTCATTTCTCTCTAGCTGCTCCTGTTACCCCCTTGTTGCCTTGCCCCATTTTTCTTAATGGATGGCCCTGTTAGTCCCTTGCTGTCTTACCCCAACCTTTTTCTTTGTATGCTCTTGTTACCCCCTTGTTGTCTTGCCTAGCTCTCTCTCCTTGGTTGCAGCTGCTACGCCCTCATTGTGTTGCCCCATTTTCTCTCTGGCTGCCCCTGTTGTCTTGCCCCAATCTTTGCCTCTGACTGCAACAGCTGTCCCAGCGCTATTCATAAAAATTGAGACTGTGAAACCCGTGCCATGATATCTGATTATTCGGATGGGACATTCTATTTATTAATGTAAACGGACTTGTGAGTGAGAGATATTTCATGCACTTACCACAGGTGGCGTCCTATATTGCGTTAAGATATTTCTCCGAATTTCATCGTAACTGAGGCTTTTCTCCTGAAAAAAAAAAGAATAAAATGATTATTTGGGCGATGAAATTGATACACGTTGAAAGAAAAATACACTTATAAATTTCAAAATGAAATAATGGAATGATTATTTGGGCGATGAAATTGATTGAAAGAAAAATACACTTTTAAAATTTAAAATAATGGACAAAATCAGGCTCTTAAAAATGCTTACAGGCACGCCACAAATAAGCCGCATCAGAGGGAAAGGACGATGCGCGTGACAACCAGAACAGGGGGGAGTGAAAACTCGATATTTTGTGACTTAGAACCTTCTGAAATTAGTCGTATGGCTGACACTTTAGAGTGAATGAGCCCCATTGCATTATATTCGCGATCATATTCTGATATGGGTTGAGTTATTAACTGTTTTCCCTAAAGATGCTCGATACGGAATAAAATATTCGGTGGCAGATACCTTAGGGGGCGTTCTTCTTCTGGGCGGTCGCCGGAGCACAGGTACTTCAGGCACCTTGAATGGGCTCGGTTCATCGCTTCTTACAGGTGATGCTCCATCGGTTTCTGAGGAAGTCCAAAGTCTTTCCTCGGGTTCTCCAACCACTTGACGGGATGTTTCCGGCGCTTGTGGACGGACAACAACTGCAACAACAATAGACAGGTTAAGGCCAAAGTAGTAGGGCGGTACTTGGGTCTTTGTAGAACCTTTACATGCCCGAACTATGGTGATGGAATTTGGTGGTTAAGGGTAAATTGTACCCCTCTCATGATAAAAGTCGATTAGGGAGGATGTATTTTTACTTACCCAAAATTGCAAAACAAATTGCATTCCAAAAATTCCCACCTGTCTGAAATGTATTTAGGTACTAGTGTTATATTATTACTAGGGATGCACCGATATATCGGCCTAATTTTCTAATATCGGTAAATATCAGCCTAAACGAAGCCGATATCGGCCGATACCGGTATTAGAAAATAGTCTGGAAAAACTTAAAAAATAAGAAAATTCTAGATTAACTAACTAAATTGATTTGTGATAGAAAGTATGAATCACGGAAAATTAGAATAAACATATTCGCATATGCTCTTGCAAAATTCTTTTAATGAAAAATTAGAATTTAAAATGGTACGAGAGTGCACTGAACTGCCTTTTATAATGATTATATCATATACACTACTGCTATGATAGATAACTTTGTTAATATCGGTCGATTAATTGGCCGATATTTTTTTTATCGACCGATATAATTTACTTATATCAGCCGGCCAATATATCGGCTGTACCCATATCGGTGCATCCCTAAATTCATTATCGTTGCAAATACAAGTGTTGCGAGTTACCATGTTAAACGAATTTCTGTCTTAAAGTGTTGGTTGCACGAAAAATCGATAGTAATAAAAACGAAAGAATGCGGGCTTGTTTTGAAGCCCAGGACGTTCTCTTTCCAAAAATGTCATTGTCGAAACAAATTTCCAAGCCTAAGTGTATTAACTTTGAGTCCGAAACTGACCTTTTTCAGTCCCCAAAATCCTGAAATTTTCGGCGAATTTCTCTCCTCCGTAGCACGAGCAATTTGGGGCAAATCAAAGCTGTAGTTTTATTCCTAAAATAGAAGGAACTGAAGTGGAGGGATTCTGTTTACTTGTAGAAGTTTTCAAACCAGAGGTTTTTAATCATAATATTAGGATTATTATCGAAATAAAAAATATATTTTACAAGTAGCATTCGGTTTCATATCGTTTTTCTACTACGTAGGCATGTGTATGCCTATTTCATTTACTACCGCGTAGGACTTTTTCCTGAGTGTTAAATCAACCCGCTTTTAATCCCAGATGTAAAGAAATGTATTACAGACAATTAGCCAATGATACGCTTCGCATTTTCTGACGTCATGGGTGCCGAGAAGAATTTTAGAAGTCTGGAAATTCGCCGAAAAACTCGATTTCCACCATTTCGACTTCTTTTTATAATAATTGAAAGACCACTAAACGATTTTGATGAAATTTTCTGTACTGGCTATAAAATGTTTGCTCTTTCTAATGAATCTTTAATTAGCCATAGCTAACATTTCCTGCAACCAACACTTTAATTATAAACTTTGCGGCTTTCGAAATTTTAGAAGAATTAACACTAAAAGTTGAACAAACTATTTTATCGTTGCATTGTATTTTTTTGGCTGAACCCTGAAAGCATCTCCGCGCGGAAAGTTTTTTTCTAGTGAATGGCCCAATTATTGACGGGGACGTTGCACAGGGAAGGGGACAAAAATAGTATCTCCAGAAAAAAGTCGAGCTTCCCGCACAGAAAATTTTGTACCGAAATCTTTCACACCTTAATCGTATAAATATAAAAACAAGGACGAAATAGTAAGCCTAAAACGGAGTTTAGTTTTGCTTTTCCCTACACGACGTACATGTATTGACCCCGTCTGTAAGTCAAGTATATAGCAGTGTAGTCGCGCCTATTCTTTGTGGGAGCACGCCATCTATTTAAAAAAAAAAGCTTCAATTTATTTTAAAAGATGGTGCACGTCTGCGTGGATTAGTAGCGATTCCACTCTCATCGCAGCCTTCTAGCTTGCCCGTTTTCCTTGAGATTACCGGATAGTTCAGTGGTTCTAGTCTCATTTCCATTTCTATGGGCTCGACTCTCCATACTCTCTCTTAAAATATGTTATATAAATCTGATAGTACATACCGAAATACAACATAGAGAATCGGCACTTACTTGGGATCTCATATTCGTGGAAAGGAATTTGTTTGCATAAGTTCTTAAACGTGATGTCATCACTGAGCTCTTCCTGATCGTCATCAGAATCATCAGAGTCATCGCTTGTGTCCACATCGACACCTTCAAGTCTATTCAAAGAAAAGTTGAACGTGATAAACATAAAGCAGATAACACAGTCATTATTATAATCAGGCCTTGCTTTTGGGTAATAATGCAAAAAAGAGGGAGTAAAGATAAAAATTTAGGCAAGCTGGTCAAGTTTAGGTCGCACAATCTCTCGAACAGAGCGACCGAGAGTATGTCGAGTGGTACATGAGAGTACATCAACTGGTATGGAATTCCATAGATCGATTGTTCGTTGGGGAAAATGCCATTTGCGCAGGGATGTCTTGGTCCTAGGTTTAAAGATTTTGGCGTCGTGTCCTCGAGTGCGATGTAGGGAATCAAATCGAAAGAAGGAGTTAGGGTCGACTTATGAGACGCCTTTCCACATACTCCAGAGTTGTAAGATATCATTCACTACATGTCTGAGTTTGGTGGAGTCGAGTTGGAGTGTGGTGTCGCGGTCATCGGGGGATAAGTGTTCCAGGACGCAAGTCAATTTGGTAAAATGATTGTGCGCTTTCCTAAGGCTATCTTGGTCACCAAGTAGAGATGGCCTCCACACTTCTGACGTGAAGTTTATGTGGGGAAGAATCAGCGACGTATACAGGGTGCGGATATGTCGTGGGGACCGAAAGGAGAAGTTCCGTCTGGTGAAGCTCGTGAGGGAGTTGATCCTTTTAACGACCTTGGAAGTGTGGTAACTATAGTTCAGGGTGGTGTCTATCCAGATTCCTAGGTCTCGAACCGGGAGTTCGCTCTAGGAAGGCCGATGCCAGCTAGTGTGGAGGTGGTCGAGAGATTATGTTTACCGAGATAGATCACACAACTCGTCTGGATGTTAAATGACATGCAGTGATTCTACTCCCAGGTAGAAACGGCATCAAGGTCTTGCTGGAGGAGAAGGTTATCTTGAACCGTATCCACCGAATGGGCTATTTTGGACTGCGTAACAACATTGGCAGTAGCCCCGCCAGGATTTTTTCGCGAGTAGGCACTGCGTGATTAAGAGGCCCCCATAAAAAACTTCTTTGTAATTTTTGTTGTTCTTTAACTAGCCAAATTGTATATAATTATTTAAAAATTTTATTATTATTAAATCAATAAAATTTTTATTATTATTAAATTAATAAAAATGTTATCATTATTAAATTAATAAAAATGTTATCATTAAATTAATAATTTTTTTATCATTATTAAATTAATAATTTTTTTATCATTATTAAATTAATAAAAATGTTATTATTATTAAATTAATAAAAGTTTTATTATTATTAAATTAATAAATTTTTTATTATTAAGTATATTATTTACAAATAAATATTACCAACTTTACTTTTAATCGAAGAATTCCACCCTACGATTACCTCTTTACCCAAATTCATCAACTATTTATTTAGACTTGTCTCCCCCATTGTTAAGGGGGAAGATTGCTGTGGCCATTGTCTAGTTTCGCGCTATTTCAAGCTGAACTGTTTTATTGTTGTGTTTTAACTTATTAAATTAATATTGATGTGTAAAACAGCCTCTTGTTTAGTGCTCAAAATAATTTTGACAATTTTAAATTTCAAAGTAATCTAATTATTACGTTTTAATTCGGACCCCCGGAGCTAAACACGTTGGGCAAGCGCCCAAACTACCCTATAGTAGTTGACCTCTTGAACAATAATTTTTCTCACTAAACTTGCTTTTAAATCATGACATTTTTTTAAAATATCTAATATTGCAATAAAGTTTCCCCTATTCCCAATATTGTCGGCGGATATGTAAGTGTTCCCCTGAAGTGCTAAATCTTGTTGGGCACATAAAATAATCACTTCCACGTGTGCAGATAGGACCTCTCTGTTTCTAATAACGTCTAGTCTATGGTGGTCGTTAACCTGGTAAACTATTGATCCACGGGATTTGGATTCCATGTAGCCTAAGTACATTTTGTAGGCTAGTTGGTGAGAAGATTTTTTGGAAGTGAAGTGTTCTTCGAATTGTGTCCCCATGTTTTTTCAATCCGAAAATCCCTTTAGAAATGCAGTGTTTCTACTGCCTAAAAAATGACGGCCACAAAAACAATACACTGCATCCTTTGCAACTGAATATTCAATCATTTGATATTTTATTTGTCATACCAAGAAGAATTGAAACCTCGATTTTTACCGCCAATTAATCTTTTAGGAAAAGGATTTAGTTTAGGCTGAACTGGAAGGCAATCTTTATCTAGACTAATATCCAAGTTATTCAACGCGTGTAAGCCCATTTATTTTGAATTGGACACGTTGTTTGATGTATTTTGTGCATGGTTAGAGTTGGGGTTTGCAATTACTTCTGCAATTTCTCCTTCATGAGTTAGTTCCATTTCCATATCAGTACTGACGTTTGGAAGAACTTCAGCAGTATTACTAAAACAGTGACTGTTATCAGTCTCCAAGGATTCTAAACCCTTTCCCAATTCTTTGACTAGGTTTTTCTCAGAACTATAGTTATGGCTTTGCACCGACGATTTCAAAAAACGTACCATTGCACCTTTCTGATTACTAACGAAACTATCTTCCCTTTTCCATTTTTCTCATTTTTGGGACCCAGATAAAAATTTTCTGGTACTCATATTTGAAAATGCTACTATTATATACTAATAGCGAAATAACCTTAAAAAGGTTTAAGAAAATAAAGCTTAGTTAAAGCTATGTAGTCTTCAAACAGACTTTTTAATAATACCAGCTATATCAAAGCCCTGAAAAAAGCGGTTTTAATATTTTTTCTAGAATAGATAATTAGCCTTGAAAAGGGCTTTTTGAATAATTTAGCTAGAATAGGTAATTAGCCTTGAAAAAGGCTGTTTAAAAATTAGCTTAAAACAGCTAAATAGCCTTTAAAAAGGCTGTATTGGCAAAGTTAGTCTCGGAAGAGACTTAGAAAAAATTTGACTGGGAGAGAATCTAAATTGAGAACTACCTGTTTGTTCAGGAGCAGAAAACGAAATGAAGAAACGCGCGTTATCTGGGACAAGTCCCACCACCGAAGGTCTAGGTCCTTTCTCTACGATCATTGGTCACTGATATCACGTGATTTCGCAAAAGGGACAAGGAGTAAAAAGAAAAAACCCTAATCCCCAGGACGCTCTCTATTCAAAGTAGTGACTGGTACGATGCTTTACGCTTCGACTTCAGCTCCGCTGGGATTTCCCTTCGTTTAAGCGTTGCAACGGTTTAAGTCGTATTAAAGAAATCCAGTTTCTCACTTTATGCCCCCTTTTGTAGAATTCCTAGAAACTAAGCTTATGTTTATTGTGTTGGTTGGAGCTAAGTTATCACTGAGGCGAACAGGTGTTTTTTTTTTGCTGCTTTCCTTGCACGACGGACTTTCCCGTCCCGGGCCAGTCTTTTGTCATATACTCTATATCAATGTTAACAGAGTACACTACCAAAACCAGAAACCACAGAGTTCGCTGCCTTTGTTTGTGTACTCAAGTAATATTGATTTCGAGTATAGGTGGTTCAAAATGGAAAGTTTTGTTAGGGCCATTTAGGACTCTTGGAAATTGGAATTGAATGGGAGTTCTTTTTTTAGGGGGCTAGATGACCAATTTTTAAAAATAAATAAAATTTAAAAATCACATTTGGAGGCCCCAGAGGCAATTTTGTTAAAATTTTAGAGGCCCCTAAAATAGGCCTAAAATTTTTGAACATAGGCACGTGCCTACTTGTGCCTACTGCTGGCGGGGGCACTGAACATTGGGTAAAGAGTTAATAAAAATACAACCGATTTTTCCAACAATAGTTTCCTTGCTATGAATAATTAATTAGTATAATTAATAAATAAAACAAAAACATAACTGACAAAGCTAATGCTTTCAACCGATCTCAACAACCGTTATCTGATCCGATGAAACATAAAAAAAGTGATTTAACACACACGCGCGTACTATATAACGAACAGATTCGCTTGCTTTCTATCATGCGTTGGTACGACAATTCGTACCGTTTGGATGTTGACAGAGCTGCGTGTAATAAATAGATATTTAATAATGGAACTAAATCCATTTCGGCGCATTTGTACCTTACGAGCGATGATCGTCAATCAGGGTTGCCACAACATTCTGACATTCAAATTCCTGGAGTATTCCCTGCTTTCCGTGACCATTTCAAGTTATTTTCCATGACTTTTTAAGGTCAAACTTTTCATTTTATATTTAACTTTTATCATCAGAAGTTAATAAATTTAAATCGACTTATATTTCAGTAAAAAGGTTATTGGCATGTTGAAAAAATTCCAGAGTAAAATTACCTTAAAAAGTGCCAAGATAAAATTGAATTCCCTGACTTTTCCCTGACTTTATTATAAATTCTACAAATCCCCTGACATTTCCCCAACTTTTAGGGCCCATTTTTAAATTCCCTGACTTTTCCCTGACGTGTGGCCACCCTTTCAATAATGATAAAAAGCTATATTTACCTACTAGGCTGCCCTGGTCCGAGTAATTGTCGTAGCAAGGAGTAACACGATTCTGTCCAAAAAGGATACAATAGTTAAAATAGCCCCATGATCGGTTAAAGTATAAGGGCTGAGCTACATAATCAAGTGTTTTGAAAAAAGTCAAAAACCCTGTCTTTGACAAGCATCTTATTGAGACGCCTTTGCCAGAGATGGGTTAAGACGTTATGAATTCTCGCAAGACCAATTTTTGGAAAGTGGAAGCAACTCAGGCAGAGGGTACCAATTCTAACGCTGGGTGCAGAAATGAAACTTTCAAGGAAGGGACGAGGTATGCTTACTTTGGACTAGATCCGCTTTAGCGAAATACACTCTGTTGAGGCCAGATAGGAAAAAGCCTGCCGTTCTGAGGGACAATTTGGGAAGCAGTGGCACGTCGAATGGCGTCACAGGTTCCTCAAACGTTCCGTTGGCCAACTTCCAGGTTTTGTCACTGTTTAAGTGCGATAGAATAAATGCTAAAAAGTGTTCTTTTACTTGATAAGAAATTAAAGACTTCTGATTTAATTTTGGTTGTAGAGGCGGTTTCGACGGTTTTCGACTATTCGCTACGGAATCTTGTCTAAGTGGACCCTTTGCGCCAAGCTCTTCGGCAGTAGCGCGTATGATTTAGCGTCTGCTATTGTCAAATAAGATAACAATGCTGGCGACGTATTTCCTCCAGGGTTGAACATAAGGATATTTTTTTTAGTAGTTAGCCTGACTAGCAAGCCTCCTATCTTAATTTAATTTAGTAGTACTAGGGGTGTAAAAATGGGGGTATAAAACCAGAAGGATAGGCGTCAGAATTAAAATAGGAGTTTATTATCAGAGATAATTTTTTTAAAACATTACAACTTTAATTGCGCAATAAAAGCAAGTTAAAAACATATCTACATATGTATCAACGACGTTGATGTTGATACATATGTAGATATGTTTTTAACTTGCTTTTATTGCGTAATTAAAGTTGTAATGTTTTAAAATAATTATCTCTTATTTATACGTTAGTTAGTCTTCTATTTATTTTAAGAGTCTATTATCACTTGCGTTACATGACTTTGGCCGATCACAATTTTTTCCAGAGGCGAAAAATTATCGTAAATTTGTGAAAAAGGGCGCGTGTCTAGTATTTTCTACGAGAGCTCAGGAGCTCTTGTGTCTATTTAAAAATGAAACTGAGCTATATATTTTAGCAAGTAATATATCTAAACTAACGAAAGTGTTTCTAAATATACCCATTTCATTGACAATATCTGGTATTGTCAATCTTTGTTTTTATACCATTGCGTTGTCATAAATATGGGAAGCTAAATTAAATTTCAATTAAATAATGATACCCTCTACTTTCTAGAAAGTAGAAATATTTTACCACGTCTCTTTGAAGCCAAATAAAGGGGAGCACTACCACCCACGATTACGACCTTGAATATGGCGATACTTAGATACTCAGCGCCGCCACCGGCCATACAAGGCAACGACACCTGCAAATCTCAACCTTACGGTAGAACGGTGTAATTTCGGAGGCACCGGGTAGAACTTTGATGATATATAAACAATCAATGACTCGGACTTACCAGCCTTCGAGAACGTTGGCCTGAATGAAATCCCTCCTTTTCAGAAATTGGGGAGTGTGCGCGGCAGTCCTAAAAATAAACTATTTTCAGAGTTCATCCTGATCTCAGATATGTTTTCTTTGGTCCTAAATAGCATCTGCATTTTCAAAAGCATCCGAATAGACACTAACAACTACCACCACAAGTATATAATTATGTTCCATAAAGGTGGATGCACACATAGCCTTCGCGCGCGAAATTTCGCTGGCAAATCGCGTCGCGTCGCGTGACTTAAATAGAGTGGAAGTCATGGCGCATGGGCGCATGTGCGAACATTCGCAGGCGAAATCGCTTCAGCTCAGCTAGGCTAGGCTAATACCCAAGGCACCACCTTAGGCCTAAGTCATCATACGACTTTTGAAGCCCTTAATTCAGGTGGCCGGGTTACAATGCGTAGGAGGGTGGTGGCAAGCCCTGCATGCCACGAGATCGAGCCAACAGCTCCCTACACTAACTATTACCGTTAACCTAGACAAGTTTTTATGGAAGGGGAAACCGAAGAACTCGGGGGAAAACCCCTTAAACCAGTGGGGAGAGAACTTGCAAACTCAACGCAGAAGGAGTTGAACCGTATGTGTGTTTGGGCCTTAAGAGTGTCAGTTAGTTCAAATAATTGTTACTTGTCGAATTCACATCGTACCCAAAATGGAAAAACTAACTCTATCGAGAAAAATACCCACCTTTAAAACTCATTAACACGCGCTTGTCCTAAGCCTCTGCACGATTCCCTGCACTATCATTCGCGCCAAGTGGAACATGTTTCATTTTTATGTTCTAGATACTTATCTCTTTTATTATTAACTTAATAAACGTAACCAAAATTCATTGGAGTCTGTTGTATTTAAAAACTTGTATACAAATTGAAATTGTATATTTTATTTCATGCAATAACGTGCCATAATTCTACTTATGTACGTTGAAAGGAAATCATTTATAGACCGTGGAATGGATGGACGAAATAATAATAATACCGAAATTATCCCAGCTCATAATATTATAAACAATCGGCCCATCTCAAAATGAATTTACATTTTGCGCTTTAAATTACGTCGCCAAAAAAGTGGATTAAATAAGTATAATAGATCTCATAATGTTCCGCGCAAAAACGTAATTTTTAAATCGGTTATGTATATAAATCAAGAGACTGAAATTTCTGGCAACCACACTATTCGATACCGGAACCTGTACATCCAATTCTATGACGGATTTTGAAATGACGTTTTAGCGCGCGACACTACAGGTACATTAATTTAATAATAATCTGTAAAATTATTCAGTTTTCAAAATACCGCTTGACGAGGGGTCTCGAACCCGAAAGCTTCGGAAACATGTAAATTTTAACTGTTTTTAATAAAATCAAAAATACCATGAAGTATCAGTCATGCTTTAAACAACTATGAAATTAATATTTTAAACCATGGTAAATAAAAATTTTAACTTATACGACTACAGGTACATGTCTTGGTCACACAGTCTTCTTTGCCTGCTTTTTTGACCATAACATGTAGAGGTATTTTCACGCGCAAAATGAATTTTAAAAGCCGTCAATTAAATTTTGAAAACCAACAAGTGCTGTATGAAAACAATTTATCGTCATAGTCCTAAGCAAGGAGGCTCCTTGGTCTAACGTTTCGTCATTCTACTACGTATTCGACATTACCAAAAAATTCCAAGATGTGAACGGTCTCTCAGTATAAAATCCGGCTGAAACATTTTGTAATATTTCAATATGTATACATAAATTTCTAAAATCTATACTCTAAGGCTCAAAACCCAAATCAAAAGAATTTCTAAAATGAGGATACACTACACTAGGCTGTTTAACGAGCACATCCTACCCCGACTCAAAATTTTGCATATTTGAAGCTTTATTCGGTAATGTGGTGAAGCAGAGTACACGAAGACAAAAAGCATGTTTGGGCAATAATACGACAGAAAAGGCGAATGAAGGGGATTTTTCTATAATACTTATTAGAATATTTAAATTACTAAAACTTGAAAAAGCTTAACTAACCTAACTTACAACTTAATATTAACCATAACCCAACAGTTGTAGCTGAGAATTACCTTTTAATTAATATATCGATGCAAAACTAATATTCAACATTATGACATGGTAGAAAGTGCACAAAAACACAGGAGATTTAGAAAATAAAGAAAAATAGTACCATCAGTAATAAATTAAAATAAAAGAATAACATGTAAAATGATATTACATTTTACAATGACATAAAATAAATTATAAAAACTGTAGATTTATACAGTTGTAAATAAAAAACCATTTTGGGTCATTCCATGTCAAAGGGCCCGTTTTTGTAAAAAGTTCCCCACGGCACTATGCGCGATTTCGACGAAAGCTTACGCGTTAGTAATATAGATAGTTTTAGTGCGAAATCCAAATTTGTAGCGCTAAATTTAACGTAGTTTTTAAAATATGATTTTTTTAAAAATTGATGTGTAGAGTGCTCATTTTCTAATCGCCGAAAATTCCGGTGTGTTCGTACAAATAATTCAAGAAGTATTAAAGGTAGTCCCATAAAACGTTTTACACTATAAATATTATAACAAAAACAGTTTTTCGAACTGGAAAACAGTTTAGAGCTCGTTATATGTGCAGCCTTAAAGGGACATATATTATTTTTATTGTTGATTTATATGTTAAATTCATTGAAAGTATTAGAAATAAGGTCTTGTAAGTTATACATAAGGAGAAGCAACTACATAGAAATCTAAAACATAGTTAATGACTTTAAGGAAGTAAATTGCTGGGAAATTCTAAATGATTTGTTGCAACATCGTTTACAATCGATTTAGTAGTTTTTTAATTAACAAACATGTTTCATAATTTTCATTTTGCCTAGTCCACCTCGATTTGCCAACTCTACAAAGCTTTGGGCGGGGCCTCCCCCCCGGGTTCCCCCCCCCAAAGGTACGTCCCTGGAGTAGACAGACGAACTAAAGTTTTCGTCTGCTGCTGCTGGATATCGTTTTGTGAATCTAGTTGAAGAACTACTAGAACTTTCTGTTTAAAGCAACTGTCGGCTCTTTCATTGCCACCTGTAAGTCCTGTAGTATTTAAAGGCCCCTGTTATTAGAGATGGCTATGAATCTATCCGATTCTTCGAAAGAACGCGACTTTAGTGGAGAGCGTGTTGCCATCTATTAATGGCAAAGGAAGCTAAAATTCAAAATAGCGAAACAATAACGTCGTTAGAGCAAAGAGCATAAAAACTACCTAACCTAGAGATATAATGACGGCCGAAAGCAGTTAAGGAAGTTGTAGCAACCGGGGGGAAGGCACTCACAAGGAGACTACCCGAGGTGGTTATCACCGATTTTGTTGAAACTCAGGGGTTAGGAAGACCTTATGGTAGTATGAAAATTTCCAAAGGGAAAAGTTGTAATGGGCTTTAGTTTTCCCATGGCAACCGAAAATGTTTTTGATCTCTCAAAACCAAAAAAGCTCTATTTAAAAAAAACATGGGATTTTTTCGGTTTCACAGGGTACTTAATTACTTACAATTTTTTAAAAAAATAAATTTTCAAAAGATGAATTTGACCTATTTTGGGTAAAATTGATCAATGATTTTGGGTAAAATTGATCAATTTTGGTTAAATTTTAACAAAATTTGGGTAACCGAGAAAATCCCATGCTTTTTTCAAATGGAGAGGTCAAAACATTTTCGGTTGCCATAGGAAAACTAAAGCCCATTGCAACTTTTCCCTTTAGCAATTTTCATACTACTATAAGGTCTTCCTAACCCTTGAGTTTCAACGAAATCGGTGATAACCACCTCGGGTAGTCTCCTTGTCAGTGAATTTGCTCTTCAAATTTCGGTACCGCAGCGCCACTACGGCAGTTTTAAGCGGCAATCGTAAATTCCTTAGCGCCTCATTTAAATTGGAAAAACGTGCCTCCCCCCGGTGCCCCCCCCCCCCCAAGGTACGTCCCTGACTCACAATCTCTTGATTATCACTAGGGGTTTAGTGCTCCCTGTTATAACCTACGTCAAGGGTGCTTACCTTTTAAACCCGTGCCCGAAGAGATGGAGAGAAACACGGCCGCTAGCCGGCTACCAAGCGGCTCCCGCTCTCTTCGTAATTCTCTTCAAATACTTAATTTTTGACGGTGTTAACTAATTAATTAGTAAAAAGTGTATTCCAAAGGAGATGCTCCGAAATGCAAGGAATCCAAATCTGGTCTCAAACGTAAAATCGGGCGAGTGGTTGATGTTATAATCACCGGCAAAAATAACGAATTTCAATTCGAGGATCCGTCCTGATTGTCCTCACGTTAAGTTGATGTGTCGTGGATTCCCCCGTTTCGGGCAGCAGCGAAAAGCATCCTATACATTGCAGCGGATTTTTCAGGCTGAGGGAAAAGTGAGGTCTAAATACAAAATTTTATTAAATTTGTTTAATTAGTTCTAATTAAAAATTGTTGAAAAAGATGATTTTTACTCGAATGTCGCTAGCTAAGGTAAACTAAGAAGGTGGTTGTCGCGAAGGTATTAAATCTGAGACAAATATTGAAGTTCATAATAAGTGAAACGGACCCAATTGACACGAAACTCGCTTTGAAAAAATTCTAGGAAACTTAGTTTCTGAATTATAGCTACTTGAACCGATTCCCATTTTTTGAAAAACTACTAAACATGCTAGTGTTTTAGGGGGAATTAGGGTATAAAAAGAGAGTGTATAGTATAGAGAGGCGCCTCTTCCTATTCCCGTAATGTTATAATTTTTTCGTACGTTTTTGAAGCACAAGTGCCTAGAAGAAGCAGACGACCCGTTATGATAGTCTTAGACGTTCGATGGCGCCACAGGAAAAATCAATTATAAAAAAAAATCAAAACAGCTGCAACCAATTTTTCTTTAATTGTTATTTTGAATTCTTCAAAAAAACAATGGTGGATATCATTAGAAAAGTGAGATGCAAGTACAATATTTCAATAATAAAAACTCCAATATTTTTAATAATTAAAAAAATCACGATAAATTGTAAGGGAGGCCAAGTCTTAGATGATTCAGTAACTGAAGAATTCTAACAAGTAATTTTATAGATTAGGGTGGAGTGCAATAAATTATAATAAAAATGTAATTTAAAATAAAATAATTAATTTTTATAAGTAATGTAAATATGAACTAAATAGTAATTCAATACGAATATCTTTGGATGAATAAATTACGTTCAGTGTTGTATTTTTAATAGTTTTCTGTCAAATCTTTTCTGTGCTTTTGTGTATTGGTGATCAAGATCTTGTTTTTTAAGGGTACTGTTTATGCAGAACTCCACAAAAAAAGATATCATGTATTGAAACACAGTTGCGCATGTTGAATCTTCAGGGGCCGGGAACCATTTCTTGTCAATTCTCCCTGCTATGAATCTTTGTAAGCGTCCTTTCACATTTGTCATGTGTGAAATTCACAGTGTGATTATAGTTAGAAACTGTTGTCAAATATCTCATTTATCTTTGTTACAAATTCCAAGAAATTGGCAGTTGTTACAATGATGCTACCAAAAGAAAGGTTTTTTTTGCATTCGAATGCCTTAAAATAAGCAAGCAAATTAGTTGGATCAAAAATTGGATTGTCCTGCCTTAGTTGACTGATGCAAGAAGAACATTGGCAGAGAGTGTAAAGATTATGAGAGGCGTCTCTCCTTCAAAAAAGCGTACTAACTTTATTTCCCAAAAATGTCCACTACTACCGTAAGAGAGATGGCGCCACCAGTGGCGCTGGTCTCACAGCGCGCGCATTTCGATGTTAGGTTTAAAAGAGACGCAAAAACTTTCCCGATTTTGAATGATAGTTTTTCAAGGTTTTTGAATAGTTTACTATACCTAAGGTATATTGTTCCGTTTTAAATTGTAAAAAAGGAAATCCTCGTTTATCTTTCTTTAAGTTTCCAAAGGAAAAAGACCGGTAAATTCGCATTTTTATTAGATACGCTTATTGGTATATTAACTTAATATAAATTTTAGTTCCATTTTGTGGCTGAAAAATGTAAATAATGATGGGCTTACAAATAAAACTACGGAATATTTACACGTTAACCATCGAATTTGCGCGAATCATTTCATTGATGACAGTTTTATGAATATTAGAACTAAAAATAGGCTCACACCATCCGCTGTTCCAACAATTTTCAGTCTTAATGACTCTACACCATTGGAAATTTCAGAAAATGGTAATTCAAAAGATACTTTGTATCCCTGATAGCTATCAATGCCTACAGTGAATCAAAATGGAAAAAGAACTTTGGATTTAAACCCGGATATTACAGACAGAGATGGGCAAAAAATCATTTGGCGAATAACGAATAAATTACTAAATAACAAAATATCTGATCATATTTATTCGTCGATTGACAGGGCTAAATATTTTAGGTATAGTTATTTGGCAATTAAACAAATATTTTGCCGTGGTCTTATTTGATAAATAATTTAAAACATAATATTTTCGATTATTATCTGGAAAATAATATTTTACGAATATTTCATGAACATTCATTTGTTAAATTGTTTTTTTACAAAATATTTTCAGTCATTTATTTCGCGAAATAAAAAATGGAAATATTTTCTTTAATTTAAATAACGAATAAGGATTTTAGTTAATCGAGTAAACGCAAGGTTAAAAAAATGCTTATCGCACTATAAGGAGTAAACTGTTGCGGGATATTTGACTTCTTGATAATGGCAACTTTTAACGCTAATGCCACCGACAAAGCACCTCCAGTTAGAAGCTTTGGACGCAGTGGCGTAATGAAAAATTTCGAGCCCCCGCAGGATATCAAAAGGCCCCTTTATAAAAAAAAATGTATTTGTTATAAAGTATTAGTAGTGTCGTAGTAAATGGAATGCAATATATAATATATTTATTTAAATTAAAAACCGCGAATTTCATTTATTAAAATTTGAAAATTAAAATATTATATTCAAAAGCTACCTTTAGATATTTTTTTACGATTTCTACCGTAGGATATTGAGTGAGATTGAATTTCAGTATTAGTTAAAGCCTGTCTTTTGTTCGTCCCGTAACCCATTTTTCTTGTAAAAATACTTAAAACGAAAGGGCTCCCTAGTTTGTGAAAATGAAACCCGACCCCCCCCCGCGTTCGCGGGGTCTGCAGGTCCTTAGTTATGCCACTGTTTTAACGATGCTACGGAAATTATGGGGTCGGTGGTATTAGATTAATGTTTTTATTAATTTACTGCCCTTCCGTACTTTTTGGCTTGGGTAAATGATACCCCTAGCTACCCTGGCACCCGGGGCGGTCAGTCCTCCCCCTTATTCCGCCACTGCTACAATCCTTTTCTCGTGATCTACGAATTTCAATCTTGGAATGTCATATTATCGCGTGAAAACCAAATTCACGTATCTTCGTAAGGTTTGTGTATATAGTAAAGGCAAATGATGCTTTCAAGTAAAAATTAGTAGCATTAATTAAATAATTAATTAATAGCTACAGTGGCGTAGCTATAGGGCCGGCGCTAGAACAGGCGAGCGAGGCGAGCGTCTAGGGCCTCGCACTTAGCGACACGTTTTGTGGTCCCCACACCTAAGGGAACTTTTAGGGGTCCCCTTACTTAGCGGCATTTATTGAGGTCCGGCACTTTTTGGGGTTCCCGTACTTTGCGGCACTTATTCGGGCCTCTCATTTATTCCTTCGCAAAACATGTGTGTTGTGAGAAGGGGCCTCGCTCACATGTCGCTGCCTCCCCTCCGACCGGTCTGCTGTACCTTCGCTGTGCCATTAAATAGTGACCACCATTGCTGGGTAATATTGATACTCTTTGTTAAAATAAAAATGGTGTCGACAATTGTATTTCGTCTCTGACACCAGAATTAACTTTAAGTCTTTGGAATTTGTATTGCATTTTCTTACAAATTGGCCATATATTCAGTTATTCTAGCCCTGTCAAATAAAAATAATTCGTTATCTACAAAATAAAAAATAAACGGAAGCTATTTTTGACGATCTATTTGTAAACTACGCTAACCCGAAATATCTGATGACAAAATATTTCAGTCTTCTTTATTTGCAAAATACATTTATTTCAAATGATTTAATAAAACAGATATTTTGACCTTTTTATTTATAAACTTATTTTATTAAAGAATATTTTCCTACATTTATTTAAAATATTTTTCTCTAAATAAATTAATTGTAACGTTATTTATAAATAACAACTGACAAGAAAAAATTTATTCGTTATTCGCCAAATGATTTTTTGCCCATCTCTGATTACAGAGAAAGCTAAATGCGTACAACTAGATCACAGTTATAGCTTTAGCAATCCAACCGAAACAAGCGATCCAACAAAAACAATCAATCCAAACAACACCTACATAATAAATAACCACAAAGAATATGGTATAATAAATATTATATATTAATTTAGCGCATTTAATTAAGGACTTTTCAAATTACTTACAGCACATCTAAATGTAGGAGCCGAAGTTTCAGTGAAGCAAAGCAATGATCAGGCTGTCCAAGTAAAAGGATTGAAAACAAAAAGAGAGTCAAGACTTATTAGAAAAAACAATAAGCAAAAGGCCAAAATTCAAAGAATGAAGAAACAGATAAGAAGTTTAAAAGAAAAACTAGCAGACAGTGAAAAGATTTGCGATGTTAGCAATGCTACAAGGTTCTTAACTGGTTTTTCAAAAGAACTCTTCGATTCAGAGTTGAAACTTCGACAAAGAAATAAAAAGGGAAGGAGGTATTCCACAATGCTTAAGAAATGGTCACTTTCTCTATTCTACCATAGTCCCCAAGCATATAGGATGTGGCAAGCTGTGTTATGTCTTCCAACGAAAAGGACCTTGGAGAAATGGCTTGGTCGCATGAAAATTGCTCCTGGTTTTGATCATAAAACACTCGAAGCCTTGAAGATGAAATTTCAGAATAAGAATCTAAGTGAAAAAGTGGTTTTAATTTCTTTTGATGAAATTTGCTTAGAAGAAAAACTCACCCTTGACCAATGCAATGATATTATTGAAGGCTTTGTTGATTATGGGCCACATGGAAGAACCAAGCAGTAGGCAAATCAGGCCCTTGTCTTCATGGCTAAAGGCATAAAACTCAAATGGAAACAACCAATTGATTACTTCCTTACTAAGGATGCTTGCTCTGGGCAGACTTTGGAACTGCTCCTTAAAGAAAGCATAAAACACCTTGAAAATATTGGCCTAATTGTCAAAGCCGTAGTTTGCGACCAAGGAACAGGCAACCAAAATCTATATAAAAATCTCGGAATAACCACGGAAAAGCCTTACATTGAAATTGATGGCAAGAAAATATATTTCTTCTTTGATCCGCCTCATCTCTTAAAAAGTGTTAGAAACAATTTCAAGAAATATCCAATTATGGTAGAAGGCAACATAGTTTATTGGAAAGACCTAGAAATTTTTTTTTAGTTAGACCAAAAAATTGGAAAGTTCCACGGTGCTCACAAGTTAAAATCCAAACATGTCAAGTTACCGGCATTTTCCAACATGAAAGTTAGCTTAGCAGCCCAAGTTTTCAGCCGAAGTGTTTCCAACTGTATCCAAACAGCATATTCATTGGGATTAGGAGAGCTGACATTAAATAGCACATTCACAGCCGAGTTCCTTCTCCACATGAATGACCTTTTTGATTTATTCAACAGTAGGACCCTTAATAATGAAACGCTGTGTAAGAGAGGAATGAGGGATTCGTCAATTCACGTACAAATGTTGAGTGAGAAATTGGAATGGTTTAGCACGTGGAAGCCTGAAAACTGCAGATATAAAACCCTGCCTTGTATCGAAGGATGGAAAATTTCAATTCAAGCCTTGCTACTCCTCTGGGAAGATCTAAAGGAGAATTTTGGTTTTAAGTTTTTATTAACGGGCAGGATTAGCCAAGATTTTGTAGATAATTTTTTTGGATCTATAAGACAGAAAGGAGGCAATCATCCCAATCCACAAAATTTCGAGCTGCATACAGGGCTGCCTCTGTGAATAATCTCTTGAAACCACCGGATTCTAATTGCATTGATGATTTGGATGAGATCATTTTAAACATTGACACTTTTAAAACTGCAGCTCCATTACTGGATGAAGATTTCTCCAATTTTAAAAATCTTGTAGTCTTGCAAAGCCAGGGGCAATTTTCCGATGAAGACTTAGAAATTTGTAATTCTATTGAAAGTCCAAACCTGCTAAAACAAAATGTTCTTAGTTATATTTCAGGATATTTAATTCACCGCTGCTACTCAAACCATCAATGCTCTTCTTGCATAAGTCAACTCAAAAAAGACAATCCAATTGTTGACCCAACAAACCTGCTCTCTTACTTTAAAGCGTTCAAAACATCAAAGAATTCTTCTATCAGCAGCCTCATCGTACCAACTGATAGTTTCCTCGAATTTGTAACGGAGGCAAATGAAGTATTTGACACCAGTTTTAAGCTTTTATCACACATGATAAATATTAAAGGACGTTTGGAGAGATTCATCACCCGAAGAATTGACAAGAAATGGTTTAAAGCTACCGAAGATTCTCCGTGTGCAACTGCATACCAAAACATGATATCTTTTTCATAGAATTCTGCATACATAGTTCCCTTAAAAAACAAGATCTCGACCATGAATACATGAAAACCCAGAAAAGATTAGATAGGAAACTGTTAAAAATACAACATAAATCTCATTTTACCTACTTCAATGTTTCCTCGTATTTTTTAATTTATCATATTTTTAGTTTATTGTGTTCTCGTTAAGCCTCGGCCATTTCATAAAATTTCTAATGAATTTCCTTGGTTAATCAAACAAATTAATGCTTTTCGTATTAAAATATTATAAATAGTCCGCTTTCTTGTACTTACGTTTCTTTATTTTCATGGAATTGAATTTTATTAATTTTAAATTAGCATAATTCAACTATGTTCAGTTCAACAGCCATGACTGATGAAAAATATTTTCCGGATGTTTACAAAATTTAAAAATTTTCCAGTAGCGACATCGTGTGTCGGATAGTTTCGTAACCTCTCCTATGGGCGCGCGCTCTCAAAATCTTGTACGAAATTTTAACGTTACGGGAATAGGAAGAGACGCCTCTCATAACCTTTACACTCTCTGACATTGGTGATTTAAAAAGCAGCGATGGATTAGGTATCTTAATATATAACTAAGGAGTGGACATTTTCTTTGAGCAGGTTAGGACTTTCAATGAACTTGTAAGACTCCATATTTATCAAAATCAGATGAATCCTCTTGTGGTCCTGGAGCTGATTTCTTAAAGGAATCTGTTTAAAATGAAGTTATCCAAATCATCGATGCAATTTGAGTCTGCAGGTTTTAAGAGATTATTGACTGATGCAGCTCTGTACGTATGCTGCCCAAAATTGTTGAGAATCCAGATGATCTATATTGCCTCCTCTTTGACGAATACAACCAAAAGTAATTTTCTAGAAAGTCTTGACTTAAAATTTAAATTACCATTTTTATAATTTGATTCATTAGGGAAAGCGTAGTTGTGCAATTGGAGAATTTGTTTTGGCCCTGTGTGTATCCAACGTCTTTTCTTATTGGAATATTTAATTATTAATAAATATTAAGAAGAAAGTTATCCTGGTAGATGTTTTTCTACTTTTAATAGGCGTAGGGGACACTGAAATTTGATGTTCATTATTGGAAAAAATAGTTAGTCAATTTCTGGTTTTAACATTCATGAAACAATCGTCAATAAGAACCAAGTGTATGGTTTGTGTAAAAATATTCATTTATTTTATGTTATAGTTTGTAATTGTTGACATTTTGCAGCCACAGTTTAGAACTAAAAGTTTGAAAGTGAATATAATAATAAAATAATAATAATCAGCTGGGCTAATACCCAAGGCCTAAGCTTATCTAATAAAAAAGCGTATTCACCGTTCTTTATCCCTTGGAAACTTAAAAAAAATTAACGATTCTTAATTTTCTTAGTTGACGGACAATTTATCGCCGATAAATACATATTAATAGATTTATTGATGTTAAATTATCCAATAAATAGAAAACTTTTTGCGTCGTTCTATGCCTAAATCGCGTGCCGCTCGAGGCGAATGGTGATAGTATTCTAGTGGCGCCCTCACACGTCTAAGACTAGTGGACATTTTAGCGAAAAAAATCATGGGACGGATTTTTGAAAGAGGCGCCTCTCTATATTATACACTCTCTGGTATAAAGGACAACATTTGATATACAGAAAACTAATACTATCGTAAAAAAACTGAGATTTCAATCTACAAAATGCATAAATAAAAAAGATGTATATGAGAGACCTTCAACCCAAAAAATAACATTTAATTGTAGGCCATTTTAGACACTTTTTTCGTTTTTTTTTATTCTCTTTGAAACACGGGATAATTTCTGGGGCTTATTAGAGAGAGTAGACAGATAAACTAAAGTTTTCGTCTGCTGCTGCTGGATATCGTTTTAAGAATCTAGTTGACGAGCTATTAGAAATTTCTGTTTAAATTACACAATGGAAAAGGTTTCGTTTGATAAATGTTCACTTGGTAATGTTTTCAATGAAGACTGCCATAGCTTTGAGTTCGGAAAGAAAGTTGGTTTGACTGACTTTAATTTGCTAGAGGAGGTTGATCAAGAAATGTTAAATATTATGCACCAAATTGAACGTGACGTATGTAGTTAACGTATGTTCCTATTATGAAAAAAAGTATGGATTAAGGTTTAAAAGTTTACAAAAATTATACATTAATCCATTTAACAAACACAAGCAGAAAATAACCACAAATCTAAGAACTATTTCCACCGCTGTTACTAGTTCCTTAAACGGGCGTTTTTAAAATAATAGTTGTTACCCCTGTGGCGCCATGTGGCGAGAAATAAAAATAACGAAAAGTCACTTTCTTGTGAGGGATAAAATAAGCTGTATCTGAGTCAAAAAACGAAATTTGAACACTGGTGAAAGGTTGTCTTTTTGTTGCTCATGTTTTATGTTTTTGTTAAATTTGTTTTACGGTATTTTAGCTAGTTTTCCCCAGTTTTTCCCTTTCTCCAATTAGTTATCCCCCTTTTTCCTTTTGTCCTATTTGTTTTTTTTGTTCTTTTCTCGTTACCGTTCCTGTGAAGCCTTGGCCGGGTCCGGGTCCTTTGTGGCGGAGGCTATGACCAACGTGGACGCCGATGCCTTTATGCACTCTGAGGAGGAAGATGACGCTACGGGTTACCCAGCCCTAGACGGTTTCATCGAAGTTAGGTCGCGGAAAAAGGAGAAAGTAGGGGCCCATCTCCAAAGGGGTCCCCCTTCCAGAGTACAAAACCCCGCGGCGAGGCCGTTCCGGTTGAAACCAAAGGAGGGCTCCAAGACATTTTCTGAGCTTTCTACAAAGGAGTTCCACAGAGTAGTGGAATCAACGTTCGGCCGTGGGTTAGAGGCTAAGGTGTTGCGAAACGGCGACCTGCTGATTACCCTTGCCTCGGAGGAACAACGACAGACTATTCAGTCCTCATCATCGCTCGGAGATATAACATACGATCTCATAACTGGTGACTACGTACAAGAAAATAATAGGAGTTCCGAACGATGTTACTAAAAGCGATATTTTGGAGGAATTTAAGGCTGCGGCAGTGGATGTTACTAGTGTCCGTCGCTTGGGTGGCAGGAGCTCTGCTATGTGTTGGGCTTTTCCGGGACTGTTCCACCCAGGGTCAGGTTCTTCAGTTCTTCCTATAGACTTTTCGACTATGATTCCGGCCCTAGCCAATGTTTTCGATGCAGGAGATATGGCCATTTTGCCAAAAACTGTAAGACAATCGTTCAGCATGAGATCTGCGCCAGATGTGGCCAGGATCACGTCTTTGATAAAACTAAGGAGTGTGAAAGTCCTCCAAAGTGTGTTAACTGCAAAAGTAACCACAATTGCAAGGACCGTAGATGTCCAAAGTTCAAACTGGAGAACTCTGTCATTACCATCCAGCGCCAGGAAAAAGTTCCTTTTCCGGAGGCTAGAGAGCTTGCTAAAACCAGGAGCTACGCACAAGTTACACGCCCGCCTCATCGTGATGGGCGTTCAAGGGCCCCATCGTCTCACGCTATGCCGCCAAAAGAAAAGCCGATTTCCCATACAAAGGAGCAGGCCCAACCAGTCCACCCACCCACATCGGCTTTTTTGGGCTTGAAGGAATTTAAAAATCTCATTCGAGAACTTATCCAGGGAGTGGCCCAACTCTTTACTGGGGGTGGCGCGATTCCTCCTCCATTGGCCGTCGCTCTTGATACGCTACTGGATACCGCTATCTCCAGGTTTACCCTTACTGATGGGGTTGCTGTTCAGTCAAAACCAGGCAATGTTCGTCCAGCCCACCGAGAGAATACAACAAGATCAAACTCCGTGCCACCTGATGGAGGAACGTAATTTCACTATTATTCAGTGGAACATTAGGAGTGTAAAAAGGAGGTTGGGTGAACTCACAGCTATTCTTCGGCTTCACAAGCCAAAGATAGTCGCCCTTCAGGAGACATGGTTGAAACCGCCGGATAGACTGAATCTAGAATTTGGCTGTTATAGGTCTTTCGCTGTGATAGATCCACCCAGGGTGGAGGCCTGGTATTTCTGGTGGATAAAACACTACATGCGTTCATGACACAGTCCTCCTGGGTCTCTGGCCCAGACATTTGTGAGGTTACACTTACAGTACATGATAAACAATATACGCTGGTCAATATTTACGATCCACACCGGGCAGCTGATCGAGCTTTCTTTGATAACCTTATCGGGCGATTGGACACTCCCTATATTATTATGGGCGACTTCAATGCCCATCACACAATGTGGGGGTGTAACACGATCAACACTCAAGGTGACCTCATCGTTCGTTGGATTGAGGATACGATCATTTGGTTCTTCTCTATAACGGGGACATTACTAGACATTCCATAGGAGTCCCAGATAGCGCATTGGATTTAACATTTGCCAGCTCCGACCTGGCTCACAGGCTTTCTTGTCACACGCTGCCCGGGGGATCCAGTGACCACTTCCCCATTCTGCTGACTTTGGAGGAGAGGGTCCCTAATCTTGTCAACACGACAACGCGCTGGCAACTACCCACAGGCTGATTGGTTGGGTTTCCGTCACACTCTAACGGAGGGAGTTCTTCACCCAGATTTCACAGTGCAGGTGGACTCGATTACAGCTTTGCTAGCCAACGCTGCTACACTGACTATTCCAAAGAAACTCTGTGGCGGTCCTACTCAACCTCGCACCCCCCAGTGGTGGGATTCTTCTTGTCCTATTGAGGTTAAAAGAATCAATGCACTACGACGGCTTGCAAGAAATAGTCGAACCTTACAGGATTACGTGAGCTATCGGAGGGCCGCTGTTACCCTACAGAATGGAAGCATGCGCTCTTACATCCTATTTGTAAACCGGGAAAAACCCCCAAGATGTCAATTCCTATCGCGAAATTTCGTTGCTTCCTACCTTAGGAAAAACGTATGACAGATTGGGCCTGACAAGGCTTAGTTGGTTTCTGGAGGCCAGTGGTGCCATTCCGGATTCGCAATCGGGCTTTCGGAAAGGACGTTGGCCAACAGACAATATACTGCGACTCACCCAAGAGGCCCAAATCGCTATGGCTAGGGGCCACATCTGCGTTGTTATTTTTCTGGATCTAAAAGATGCCTTTGGTAGCGTACACCATCACGCATTACTATCCAAATTGGAAGCATTGGGTATTACTGGTAACCTGTACAATTGGTTGGAGAATTTTTTAAAAGGGCGTACAGCTGCGGTGAAAGTCGGCAACAAGGTTTCAGATACGTTTCCAGTCACTCGTGGTTTACCTCAGGGCAGCGTGATTAGTCCCACGCTCTTTAATGTTATGCTGGCCGCCATTCCTGAAGGCTGTCCAGTCGGAGTTCTACACGGGGAACACGCTGATGATTTAGCTATCTGGGCTTCTGGGCGACATGCCCAGATTTTACAAGAACATCTTCAAGTGGCCCTAAATAATATGGAAGAGTATAGCAATGAATAGGGACTCACTTTTCAGCCGGACAAATGTAAATATATGGTGATCCACAACAAGCGGAATACAGACTTTCTCGACGATACTTTCTTCACTTTGGGTCCGTCACGTTTAGAGAGGGTGGAGACGTATGTCTATCTTGGAGTCACCATCGATTCCAAATTGACCTGGCGCGCCCATATCGATTCCCTTCATGCGTCCTCCATGAAACGTTTGAATTTACTGAGATGTGTTTCCTCTACCTATTGGGGAGCCTCTAGACGTGCTCTGAAGGTATTATATACACAATTCATCCGGTCCCGACTGGATTACTCTTGTATGATATACAATACGGCGGCTAAAACACACCTTGACAAGTTAGACAGAGTCCAAAATGCAGCGCTTAGGGCAATTCTTGGAGTCCCAAAGTCTACCCGAAGAGATCTACTTGGTGTACAATACCTAACATTAGGGGCTGCTTCTGATGCTCCGACTTATTATAGGGTGCAAGCCCAAACTAGTCTGGCAGCATTGCAGCCACATGAAGGAAAATGGCTATCGCATAAAACCCCTCCACTTCTAAAATACTGGAGGCACCTAGAGCAACTTAATATTGATTGGTATCTTACTTTGGAACAGGACGCTCCTATTTCTCTGATCCCTCCTTGGCAGCCAGTAAAAGCTACCATCAATTGTAATTGGTTACGGCTCTCCAAGAGAAACCTGTCAGATGTAGAACTTTATCAGATGTTTTTCTCAGAACTAGACAAAATTCAGGCTACACACACAATTATATATACCGATGGTTCAGTCAGGGAGGATCTTGGTTGCGCGGGTGCGGGTTTTTGTATCCCGGAACATGGGATTGAGAATCGGTCATTGGTGGATCCGGGTCATCCCATCACTACGGTGGAAATGTTTGCAATAAATCAAGCATTACGTTACGCTCATACTCACAGCCTTGGAGATATTATTGTCTGTTCAGACTCCAAGACTGCTCTCTCTGTTGACCTTTTCTGGGAGAGCTAACTAATTACTTGGATTGAAAATTTAATTTTCAACCCGAAGAGTTACACGGACTGAAACATATAGACTCTTCGCACGCACACGCTTATACTACTAAAAATAACTTGACCAATTTTAACTAAACAAAAAAACTTTATTTCTTATTCTCCCTCCGCCAGGGAGTCCTTCTCGCACGAAGGAGCTCTTCTCGCTTTCTATTTTAGACTACTCTTCAAAAAGAAAATCACCCCCCTTTATACCCCGAAACATTTCCCAACTTGGGCTTGGACAGTGACGACAAGGGATAAACCCCAGAGCAATGGAAAAGTTTTCGGCCGCCTGACCAAGCCCCACGCGACATGACGACGCTACAAGATAAAAGATACAATATACATGGTACATACTATACAAAAGAGAGAGAAAAGATGGACGGGAACAAAAAAACCCAATCCTTAACAATTCCAAAAGTCGTATTTACAATAAAACATGAGAAAAAAATCCCTAACCCGAATCCGACAATTTTTAAACACTTATTAGAATTAAAAACTAACATACAATCAAATTTATACAAAATTTAAGCAAATATTTGACACTCCCGCCTTGAACTACAACGTAGTTCAACATTAAAATTCCAGATTATATAATTTTTGAACTGGGCGCCTTATACGGCTGCGATTAGGTAATCTAACCAAACCTGAACGAACAACATTGTCTCTACCCTTCTTTAGAGATTCTACAACTGCAAGTTTCCACATAAGTCGAGGCATTTTTGCCTCCTCAATTAACACAACGTCGTTAATGGCCAACTCTTTCGTTTTGCCATGTACTGGGCGGTGATGGGCTGATCTCAGCTCTAAAAGGTAATTTTTCTGCCATCGCACCCAAAATCGATCTACTAAGGTTTGCCAATATCTTTCTCGTCGCTTTAAATCTTGCCTATGAACGGGCACTAGTTCATCGTCTTTAAAAACTTGCGAAGGAAGGGCGGTTAACCTTTTACCGACCAAAAAGTGTGAAGGAGTCAAAGGAGTCGGTTCCCCCGCATCGGGATAAATGAAACTAATGGGTCGAGAATTGACCATAGCCTCGATTTCTAGAAGTATCGTTTCCAATTCTTCGTGTTCTAGACTGGCGTTACCTAACGACCTCCTCAGAGCATTCTTAACACTTTTTATCATTCGTTCCCAGAATCCGCCATGCCAACTGGCACGGTCGGTGATATATCTCCACGAAATTCTAAGTTTACCGAAATAATCTAATATTTCCGGACTACGCGTGTTCTTTAACAGTAAATTTAACTCGTGTTCTGCTAATTTAAAAGTTTTCGCGTTATCGCTGTATATCACTCTCACAACTCCTCGGCGCGCGATAAATCGGCGAAAGCTTAATAAAAAATGTTTTGTGGACAAACTTGAGACTAGCTCGAGATGCACCGCGCGCGTTACGGCGCAGGTGAACAGCGCGACGTAACACTTGCTCCCTTTTCTCGTATACAAGGGGCCTCCGAAGTCTACCCCGCAAATTTCGAACGGCGGCGCTGGATTGATTCTGGAAGCCGGAAGCGGCGCCATTATTGGCGTCGAACCTTTAGCGCGAAATCTTTTGCATCTGGGGCACCCGTGAACTTCTCGTTTAACTAAAGGGCGGATTTTCGGAATCCAGAATTGTTCTCGAATTTCTACGAGAGTTTGATCTACTCCCGCGTGCTTTAAACGAATGTGAATGTCATCAATTATTAACTCGGTTAGTCTATGTTTAGCCGACAAGATCCATGGGTGCTTTTGGTTATAACTAATGTCTGCTTCGCCAATTCTTCCACCTACGCGCATAAGTCCTTCCTCATCGAGGAATGGCGTCAACGTAAACAAACTCGATTGCTTGGGTAGAACGGTGTTCGTATTTAAACATTTTACTTCTTGCGGAAAACATTCTAATTGCACAATTTTAACCCAATACTTTTCGGCATCTGCTAGTTCTTCCGCGGTTAGGGGGTCGTTTTTTTTACATTTTAATCTAGCATTGGTAAAAATTCTTTTAATTCTGGCGGTCATTCGATAAACAAAGTTGGCTGAGCTATATTTTGCTAAATCTAGCACTGGCGTCTTATGCTCTTCCGCTTCGGCTGTCTGTCTTTTAGTTTCAAAGGCCCCCACAATCAAACTAGCTTTGTCTTTTACCGCGCGTAATTCCTCCGCGTATTCAGACTCGTCTACCCCACGTAAATAAGCGTTTGATTCTGAATTTTTACCTTCTATAAACCACTGCGGCCCTTTAAACCATAACGAACTATTTTTTAATTCTTTCAATATTTTTCCCCTAGAAGGCAAATCAGCGGGATTTTCAATTCCTACACAATGACCCCAGCAGGCGGCATCCGTGAGTTTCAATATCTCTAGAACTCTATTTGCTACAAATGGCTTGAATCTTTCGGGCGATTTATCTCCCTTTACCCAATCTAATACTATTGTGGAGTCCGTCCACATTTTGACAGTAGGCGCGGGAACTGGAAAAAGGTCTAGGATACAGGTCATAAGCCTAGCACCCAATAAGGCTCCCATTAACTCTAATCTCGGTAGGGTAAGCGATTGTGTTAATTTGGTTTTAGGTTTTTTCGTTGTTTGTTTTTCCAGAGGAGCTACGCGCGTTTTTGACGCCACTAACGCGGTTCTAACCTGTCCATTTGCGTATTTTATACGTACATAAATTACAGCCGCGTATGCCTTGATTGAGGCATCAACGAAGCCATGTAGTTCTAAACTAGACTCTTCTCCCTCTGGCGCATTTTCAAAATAAAATCTGGGAATCTCGAAGTTTTCTAATTCTACAAGCTCAGAGCTCCATCTATCGAATTTTATGGCTAATTCGGTTGGCAACTTCGTATCCCAATCTAATTTCTTCGCTTTATCATCTTCTCCCCATGCCCACATTTCCTGAAATAATATCTTTGCTCTAATTAAAAATGGAGATATTAATCCTAGAGGGTCATATAACCGAGCCACTGCCTGTAAGACCCAACGCTTTGTGTCTTTTTTGGTAATTAAAAATCTCAGAAGTTCTGATACGTTAAATGTTAGAATATCCTTAATCTCATCCCAAGCCATCCCCAAAACTTTCAGTGGAGAATGCCCCGGTATAGAATTCTCGCTTAGTCCTGTTGTTTGGTCTCCCCATTCTTTTCTAATTGTGTCGGAATTACTTCGCCATTTACGCAAGTTCATTCCTCCCCTGGCCATTATGACGGTCGAATCTCTGATTAAGTCGCTCGCTTTCTTAACCTCACTAGCACCTGAAATGTTATCGTCGACGTAAAGATTTTGCAGCAATGATTGACAGGCATCAGGGAATTCCCCTTCAAATTTACGGACATGGTGTTTAACTGTCGCGGACAATAAAAATGGGCTAGATGTTACTCCAAAAACCGCGCGTGTGAATCTGAAGACCTTGAAATTTCCTCCTCCCGAATTTTCCACCCACAGAAATCGCAGCGCGTCTCTATCTTCGGGCCTAATCCCTATTTGATGAAATGCTTTTTCCACATCTCCGGCTATTGCAACTTCATACCCTCTAAAACGTACTAAAATTCCAAAAAGCTCGGGGGTCAAGTTTGGCCCCACCTCTAAACAGTCATTCAAAGAAGGACGGTTCGCTGAATGCGAGGACGCGTCATAAACAATTCTTAACTTGGTAGTTAAACTGTCTTCCCTTATTACCGCGCGATGAGGAATATAATAACATGGCCCTTCTATTTCCTCACTCAAATCAACCTCCTCAACAATCCCATTTCTCAATTGCTCCTGAATGACCTCGTTATAACTCTCAAATTTAGTCTGATCCGCTCGTAATTTCCCGATAAGATTTTGAGTGCGTAATTTAGCAACCTCAAAATTATCGCCTAATTTGTCTTTGTTTGTCTTCCACGGGAGGGCTACCTCATAACGTCCCTCTTTAAACTTAATATTGTTCTCAAAATATTCTATTACGCTATCTTGCCCCGGGCCATCTTCCTTGGGGTTATCAGTTACTCCAATGGCCTCGAGATTCCAAAAAGATTCTAATTTTTCTGATACTAATTCTTCTTCGGTCCTAACGGCTACGTGCGTCACGGCTATCGAGTTAACCCCGACTGACGAAGAAGCAACTGAAACCGTGCCCTGAACGGTCCAACCTAGCATCGTTTCTATAGCTACTAGGGCCCCTTCCAAGCGTTCAATATGGCATTTAACTATTCTCCAAAAATAATCCGCGCCGATTAAAACATCTATCGGGGCGCTCTGGTTTCCGCTATTTGGAACTTCTACTTCCGCTAGCTGGAGATTTCTGAGTCGCATCTCGTTTCTAATGTTTTCTCCTGGCACCGAGAAAACAGCTCCGCAAATCTCTGGAATTTCTAGGGCTATTATTTCTATTTTTTCCCCATTACGCACGTTACTCAAAACTACCCTCACTTTTTTCCTCTGAGATACAATAGGATTGCTTCCAAAAGGGTGAATGCTCAAAGACTCTACGCCCACAACCTCCAATCCAAGCTCCCGCGATACCTTTTCCCTGATAAAGCATCTATGGCTTCCGCCATCTAACAAAACTCGCACTCTAAATTTCGACCCTTTTGAATCTTCTACGTTTGCCGCCGCTGTTTGCAATAAAACCACTTCCGAACCGGAATTGTGCGCCATTGTATTTACCGCAACCACACTTTGATTTGACCTTTCACCGCTAATATCTTTTTCCTTCTCTAGCTCTTTGGGGACTAAGTTATCACTAGCATTATTTCGTCTAGCATCTGCCGATTCGCAGCATAATATTTGATGATGTTTACGTTTACAATTTCTACACTGCTGAATTTTACCCTGACATCTATCCGATTTATGATTATTTCTTAAACATAGGAAGCATAATTGCTTTTGCAACGCGATACCTCTCTTTTCATTTACAGTTTTTACGTCGCAATGATAAAATGAATGTTCTAAACTGTTACAAAATATACACGGATAAGTATTACTTCTAGGAACTATCCCCGTATTCAGAGCTGCAGCCGAAGATAAACTTGGTGGTTTCGGAGAGAAATTATTACGATTATTAAATCGAGATCTATTTTGAATCTGATTATTACCACTTGCGCTACCAATATTGGATTTTTGCCTTTGCTGCGGCGCACCTCTGTGTACGGCGATGGCCCTCTCGCGACACTGTACTTCCATATTTAAAAATGACAACATTTCGTTAATATCCCATAATTCGCTTTCCTTTTTACCCCTATTAAAGGTTTGCAATAAATCCATGGGGAGAAGCCCGCCGATAATATGGGCTAAAAATTCACCGTATTTCCCTTTAAACGACCCATGGACTCGAGACTACGCACCTCTATTTGACAGGTGTCGTGTAAATTTCTAAGGGCGTCTACCTCATCGGAACTTTTTATCGCTTGCATTGCCAAAAACTTGTTTAATCTATTACTAATTTGGGTTTCATTGTTACCAAATCGTTTACGTAATATATCAATAGCTACCTCGTAGTTAGATTCCGTTAATGATAAGCCTTCTATGGCCCTTTCGGCCTTCCCTCTTAACAAAGTCTTTAAATACTGGAATTTCTCCTTTTTACTTGAGAACGCTTCGTTGTTGTGAATGGCACTCTCATATTGTCCCCAAAACTCCAGCCACTGGTCTTCGTTGCCGTCGTATTTTTTCAGCTCCAGCTTCGGAAGGCGAATCGAAGGCCCAGCGGCCTGATGCTGGACGAATGGTACTCCTGCCTGCGGCGCTGAAAAGTAGGGCTGCTGCGGCGACTGAGCTCTTGGTGTTTTAGCGTCATCCAAATACCGCTGCGCTCGATCTTTCCACTGGACTAATTTTTCGCTCCAGATTTCGATATCTTCCAGTTCTTGGTCGTAGTCGTCATCCGCGATGGTTAAGTTGAGGATTTTCTCGTTGAGGTCCTCCATTTTCTTCTCCTTTGAGTTCAGTTGAGCTATGCTGTCTAAGAGCTTTAGACTGCTTATCGGTGAATTGCCCAATTCTTCTTCTATCTTTTTGCATTGCGTCGTAACTACTCCACGCTGTGTCCCTCTCTGCTTCACTAGCCTCGCTAAATCTGTCATGATGCTCCGCTACGCGACTGATACGCGTTTTCTTTTACTAAAAATTTCTCTAGGTTTCTTCCCGGGTTTCGGCACCAAAAAATGTTGACCTTTTCTGGGAGAGCTAACTAATTACTTGGATTGAAAATTTAATTTTCAACCCGAAGAGTTACACGGACTGAAACATATAGACTCTTCGCACGCACACGCTTATACTACTAAAAATAACTTGACCAATTTTAACTAAACAAAAAAACTTTATTTCTTATTCTCCCTCCGCACGAAGGAGCTCTTCTCGCTTTCTATTTTAGACTACTCTTCAAAAAGAAAATCACCCCCCTTTATACCCCGAAACATTTCCCAACTTGGGCTTGGACAGTGACGACAAGGGATAAACCCCAGAGCAATGGAAAAGTTTTCGGCCGCCTGACCAAGCCCCACGCGACATGACGACGCTACAAGATAAAAGATACAATATACATGGTACATACTATACAAAAGAGAGAGAAAAGATGGACGGGAACAAAAAACCCAATCCTTAACAATTCCAAAAGTCGTATTTACAATAAAACATGAGAAAAAAATCCCTAACCCGAATCCGACAATTTTTAAACACTTATTAGAATTAAAAACTAACATACAATCAAATTTATACAAAATTTAAGCAAATATTTGACACTCTCCATGTTCTCCAGCTTCAGTTTGGACTTCCAAGTCTTGACCTTTAGAACATTATGCGACAATTATCAGGGCAGCATCACTTTGTTATGGTGTCCTGCTCACGTGGGAGTGCCGGGAAATGTGGTGGCCGACAAATGTGCTGATGTTTCTCTCGTTTCTTGTCCCCCCTTTATCAGTGAGTTTCTTCCAAATTCGAAATATTGCCTGAAAACTAGATGTTTGCAGTTAGTGTCAAACAACTGGACCACAGCGTGGCACCTCTTTCTAAAAAGTACGGATAGAGTTAGTTACAAACCAGTTCCATCGCGTGACATATTGTCAGCCTTGAGGCTTCCCCGTTGGAAGGACTCTCTCCTGGCCAGACTGAACTGTGATCGCTTACCTACCAATGAAAGACTATTCCTTATCAACTTAAAACAGTCAAATGCTTGTACTAGTTGTAACACTCAGGAGGCCCAGACAGTGGAGCGTAATCTGTTCTCCTGTGTTCGTGGTCAACCAGTTAGGCCAAGACTGTTTCATGCCCTAAACACAGGCAGATATGATACAACTCTACAAGGGGTGAAAACCGCGGTCCAAAACGGAGACATGGGAATAATTTCTGATATCTGTGCTATTTTTCGCGCGGCCAGTATTTTTTAAAGCGCAAGTAGAATACAAAGCAGACATAAATTATTTTTTGTTTTTTTGTTAAAAAAGGACTGCCAACTTTTATCTTTCTGTATATATATTTTTTATTTTTCTTTTGTTTTTGTTTTTGAGTATCTTTATCAGGGTGTGTATGGTGCGAAGGCCTAGTTGTCATGTGCACCAAAATAAAGTTTATTATTTTTGAAAAAAGTCACTTTCTCGTAATCACATAAGTAAATAATCATTAGTAATCCGACAATTAAATATCTAAGTATAAATCTAGTAAATAAAATAAACAAATTTAAAACCGATAATAAGTTAAATCTATAAGATCATAGTCATAAATATTGTTTGTTCATTTATTAATGTTAAGTTTGTGTTTTTTTTTTCATATATCCCATTAGTGAATGTTAATAGAATTAAGATTGTTTCTCATTTGTGTATCCCATAATCCTATATTCGATAATTTCCCATAGTATAACCCAAGTTTAATCAAAAACCCCAATTAATTAAAAAGCCTTCAATACATTTAATTAACCCCCTACGATACTTGGTATGTCATGCGTGGTATGGTTGAAAAGCCCCAGAAAAATCCCAGAAGATGGATATAATTTTAAAATTCTAAATATTAAAATTAAATTAAAAAACCCCTAAAAATCTTAAAAGTTTATTTAAACCCGTAATTTCGCGAATCCATTCATTGTCCCACCTTAGTGTTACCTTTCCCCAGCTAGACAATCCGGCGGCAGGAAAAAATAGAAAATCCACCCAGAAGGTCAGATTGCACAATGAGGCGACAGTTTTAAACAAGAAAGAGCGTCCGAACTTTTCCCCCTTTTTCCACGCAAACTATGTAGCGGCCGACCTAACCCCTGCCTTACAGTGTGAAAGGTCATATTCGGCCCTGGAAAAATCCCTCAAACTTCGTTGCCAAGGACGAAAACGAGAAAATCGTCCAAATGGGTAGAAACAGAGACCCCTCCAATAGAAAATAGCGCCGCCTTCCAACCCCCCAAGAAACCATAACTGCAAGTAAAATCCACTACCAAGCATACACTTCCGACACCCGACTTTCCCCCCCCCCCCCTAGACGGAACAACAACAAAACCAGAGAACGCAAAGGAAACAGAAGATTCTAACAGGAAGAGTTCGACCAGAATCGGAACTAGGAGAGATCCCCAACTCAGTCCGGGCTTAGGCCGTGATATCCCAAGAACATAGTCAAATAAAAGATGCATAATGCACAAAATTAACGGTCAACCCAAAAGAGGCGAAATGCCCATCGCGTTTAATTTCAAATGAATCCCTAAATCCAAGAACGTTTAACCCGTGATAGAAAAACTATCAGCAGATCGAGTCAACTAAAGGCATCCCTCCAAACCCAACTGTCGTCGAAGTATCATCCCACTGGCAATGGACAATCCTGGGTTCCGTCCCCTTCTTATCGAGAAATAAGTCGTCCAAGTCGCTTATGCAGTAACCAGATATTCGAGACACCAAGAAACAGAGCCAGCAAAAAGAAGACAACATCCCCTGACAGCGAAACCGTAACGTTGAAATTTTCCTTGACCCCCCCCCCCTTACTATTCCCTGAGACGAAAAAACTACGTTTAAGAATATACGCTAATCCCCGACAAGTTAAAAGATTGAGTCTAGGGCCCCTAAAACCATGTTATATCGATACTCCCCAATAATTCCTCTAATACCAAGTTGGAGTGTTTGGTCAATTTCCTGTCCCGAGAGCGAGAAAAGCCCCATGTCGAGAGTCCCGAACAATACTCCTTTATTCCGACCAATATAAAAACCAAGCCCCCAACCCAAAACGGTATCTTAACCGATATTTACCTTCTCCACGCCAGTTTGAATTTTTAGTTACTCTCCCAAAAAGTTTTATTAAATCTCGAAGTAAATTTAAGCGCTTAACGCCAGTTTTTTCTCTCTTTATTTTATTTTACCGACCCCATTTTTAAGTGTATAACCCTCACCATGGCTGCCAGGTATACCGAGGATACGCCTGATTTATGTAAGAAATCCCATTTTTGGTTTTTCGTTTATATTGTTCATTTTTGTGTTATTTTATATATGTCAATAAAAGCATTTCAATCAGTTTCATTGAGTATCCTAATCGCTGTCCGACATTATCATCTTTCTTTTACTTATTATCATCAACGCTCTGCAACGTCGTAATTAAACGATACGCGCGGAGCGAAGGGGTAATATAGTACCTTTTCAGAACCTATGTATTAATTGCATGATTGATTGTAAAAAATATTGGACAACTCTGAATCTCAGAACAGTTTATCAAGCCTAGGCTTTATTCCAAGCCAAGAAGCAAGAGACGAGTTGAACGAGACTATCAAAGCTTAGGTCAATCACCAATTAAAAGAGTTAGCGAACGGGATAAACCTGGTTACATCAAAAGGAAAGTCAGCCAACTTGCTACTTCGTACGAAGCAGCGCTTGGTAAATGTGTAGGTGCAGGTTCAGATGATTCCGTATCAAGTTGTGGAGATGAAATACCTTTACCCTGTAAAAAATGTGAAGGATTTGGAAAAAGAATGGACGAACTAAAGAAAAAAATCAAAGCTTCAACTAAGCAAAAGAAAATGAATCGTTTAACTCTAGTACCGGATTTTTATACAAAAGCGGAAATCATAAGAGAATTTGGTGTTAACGAATACATGGTCAGAGCAAGCCTGAAAACTAAAACAAGAAAAAGGCATTCTTCCTGGTTGTCACATTATTCAGGGAAGATTTCTTACCGAGGAAGTGAAAAATGAAGTTGTATTCCTGTATGTGCCAAGGAAAAAAAGAGTGTGTATCTATTAAAGTTTAAGGAAAGAGGCCACTAGTTCAGAAAAGACTTCTGCTAGCAAATTTGAGAGAACTTCATACGGAATTTATTAAGCAATCAAACATGTAAGTAGCACTGTAAAAATTTTGTTAATTGCGACCCAAGAAATGTATAATAGCTGGTAGGACTGGTGCGCACACTGTATGCGTTTGTGAAAACCACCAGAATGTAAAATTAGCCCTGTATGCCATACTTAAAGGGAATAGAACATCCAACGCGTTCTTTATCGAAGACCTCATCAATTTCCTTTATTCCCTTCACAATCAGCGATTATCAGCGCCTCAGGTGTGAAAAGCCATGGGAGGCAGCGGACAGTATTGGAACCCTCGGAGGGTGACAGAAATACCAGAGGTTATATTCCCTTTAACCATCCTGAAGACTATACTAGATTGTATGCGACATGGATAGCCGCAATTGTATGCATCACCAATGTGATGGTTGTCCGGGATCTGTAGCTGTACGAACACACCTAGAAAATGTTTTTTCTGATAAAAACATTGACGAGTAGGACATAAAAGAACTTAAGCAATGGGTTCATCCAACGCATGCTCAACTTGAGAGTTTTCAAATGACATCGACTGATTTCACGGATAAATTAACGAATATGCTCGAAGTCGTAGCGCCTCATCATTACATAGTTAAATCATAATCAAGTTATCTTAGGAGGAAGAAAGAATTACTAAGGGAGAATGAAGCCATTGTTTTATTGGATTTTGCAGAAAATTTCAGTTTTATGGTTCAAGACGCCATACAAGGCCACCACTGGACAAATACTCAAGCCACACTGCATCCATTTGTCTTGTACTAAAAAAAATTATTCTTGGGTGTAGAAGCTCAACATTACAGTTTCTGTGTAATTTCGGATTGTCTCGCACATAACGCCCACAATGTCCATACCTTTTTGTGCAAAATGATGGAACATATTACAGAAAATCTTACCCAAACAATTAACCAACTTATTTACTTTAGCGATGGAGCTGGAAGCCAGTTCAAGAACTTTAAGAACCTTGCTAATTTATGCTCCCAGGAAAATTATTTTAAAATGAAAGCTGAATAGCACTTTTTTGCATGGTAAAAGTCCATGTGATGAAATTGGAGGGACGGTGAAAAGACTTGTGGCTAAGGCCAGTTTACAATCGACAAAAACAAACCAAATACAAAAACCATAAGATATGTATACCTGGTGTGTTCAAAATATTACCAATGTTCAATTTAGTTACGTTTCTAAAAAAGACGTTGAAAATCACGTGGATAAATATTGCCTGAACGAAAGGTATATCGGTGTAAAAACAATTCCCGGTATTCTTCCGATAAATGAAAATTAACTTGATATCAAACGGATATCTGAAGATGAATTTGCGACAAGAGTTTCCAAACGAACAGTGCGAACGCTTTAACTTGGGAAGAATGTATGCCAGGCACATTTATGGCATGTACTTATGACGAAGATTGGTGTATTGGAAACATTGTAAAATTCTGCGAATTGAATTAGAGAATGTGGAAAATCATTTAGCAGAAGTAGTAAATTTAATCTGTGATACAACTTTAGCCAATGAAGCGGTAGTTGGTGATATTACTTCATTAGAAGTCCCGCTTCCAAAGTTGACCAACCCTACTAAGAAATGCAATACCAAAAAGAGTGATACTGACAATTTGGAAATTCATCTAAATAGTGAAGAATTTCAACATTTGATGAAGACAACTGCAGATGGTTTATCTGAATTTGATGGGGGTTTTGGTTCAGAGAGAGTGGTCGAGGCTTTCCCTGTTTTTAGGAATGTAATATCTACAGACAGTTTAGGGAATTGGTTAGAAGGGGAAGTCATATTCAATGTACATGTTATTAAACACATGTCGGAGTTTAACTCGAGTATTCATAAACTAATTACTAGTCTAGAAACCATTTAGTCACTCTCAAAATATCTTGAAGTTATATTCTGTCATATTTTGGGGTTTACTGAAAGAGAGCGTTCCTAGTTTTGCGCAGAATTTTTAAGGAGATTTTCTGTTAATTTAAGACATTTTTTGATGAAACCAATTGTTGCCAATACTTTGGGAAAAGGACCTCAGGTTCCCAAAGAATTAACTGCTGGAAAAAAGAAAACAAAAATAAATACTTTATTATGTTGCTGGGTCCACAATTAACTCTATTAAGAAATGGGTTCCTCAAAATATAGATTATATTCCTCTATTTGGTTTTAAAGGAGATAGTTCGGATTATCATCCCACTAAAAAAATAAGCGAATTAATAGATTGGACATCGCGAATGAACAGAGGCGGGCTATTTTTTGTTAATGAACCAACATTTGACCTTTTTGAGTTAATTGATTCTGTTGCTGAAGCATTTTATTCTGTTGCCCTTAATACGATGACAGAAAATATTGATAGACAAAGCTTAACTAAAAACAAGGTTATTAGTAACGTTACCGTAAAAAAAATGTTGCAAGACCTGATAAACTCAGCAACAGAATTTGTTCAGGTAGATCAGCAAAATTCGCTGCTAAATAAGCTAGTAGAATCATTTTTAACCTTAAGGGGAAAAGCATTATCTCTGTACCACAAGAATCAACACCAAATATAAAAAAAACTTATTTTGATTTCGAAAGCAAGCTTACGGAAAGAACTTAAGAAGGCTGCCGAATTAAAAATGTAATGTTAAATAAGAATACCTAAAATAATACGTGCCATTATCTGATCATTCAATATTTTAATGATCTTTATTAGTACCTGATTTGATAACGAAGTTTTTTTTATGAATAAAAAATATTTTATGAAAACCTAAACAGTGATTGATTTTGAAGGTATGCCAAAAAATTTCTACTTCATGGTGTATTTGATTTTATTAAAAATACAACTCTCAAGAACTTACGGACTTTAGTCCCTCCTTAGTTGTTTCCAACAAACGTATACTACAACGTAGCTGAAGAAGGACCACAGTCTGAAAGCTCCGAGAGTTTTAGTGTAAAAAAAAATCAAGTATACCATGAAGTTGCAGAACTTTTATTTCAATTTCTCAGTATTTTGGTTAATGGCTTCTGCAAAAACATTTCCAATTCTTCGTAATTTATCAACATTTTGACGAAATAAATGAACATTTGGTGCAGTGTTTGAACCACAAGCAGCTCGATGCTTTCCAAACTCTTTTTCCAGGTTGTCCTGTTTTAAACAATTTGTCAGAACAAATTTGGCTTCCTTATGTAACAGAAATTGTACAATTTCTGGAACAGATTTGGTTGGAAGTACAATGGATTTATTAATAATTAACCAATTTATAAAACAAAAATTGAATTGCACCTGTAATTTTTAGGCCCTCCATGGTCTCTCTGCTTAACAGCATGGAATTTTGTTGATCTGCGGTGAAAGTATTTGAAAGATTTCTCACTTTATCTTCCCAGGAATTAAGATACTCAACAAAATCTTCTTTTAACCACTAAAATAAAATTATCAAGTGGCAAATTAGTGGTGCATTCATGTTAGATTTAAAAAGCAAAAAAAAGTGGCATGGAGAAAACTAAGTGACAGATTCCACTCAAACTGCAGAGCTGGAATAATTTATAATAATTAAAATAATAAAAGGAAAGTATTGTTCATTCCGCAATGACACTTTTGTTGCCGTTAAATCGTTGAACTATATAAGACTTTAAATGTATTGTTTGAATTATTGAAAGGGTAAATACACTAGACTAAGAAAAGAGTGTTCTCACTTTTAGCCTCGGATAGGGAGCCAAGTTTGGATTTCGTTTTGCGGTGGCTTTCCTTGAATTTTCTTGCATGCTTCTTCCGTAAAACCTGATTTAGCTCCAAAATGTTATGCGTAGTTATAAAGTGTTCTCCTTGAGGGCAATTCAAAACACACACTTCGTTCCATAGCTTCATAAGCACTTGGCAGGGCCGTAGCTAGAGAAAATGGCGCCAGGGGCGAGCTGCAATTTTGGGGCCCCTATACCCTAGCGCGCGCACGGCGCCCGGGGCGGCCGCCCCGGCCGCCCATCCCTAGCTACGGTGCTGGATATAAAGGCACCACTGAATCATTTTGGGGTGCCAACGACGAGCACGCTTACTTATACATGATAGCGCTCTGATTTGTTCTTCAATAAACAAACTTTTGTCAGATACTTTAGGAAAATCATAAGTAACTGGTTATTATCGGATCTATTTGTTGACCATTTTCCCTCATCTGGCGTTGTATGTTCTTAGTTTTGAAAACTTTGCTCTTTAGATATGTAGCTTGTCTATTTTGTTTTTGAATTTGCTTTACCAAGTTAGATTTGGACATTGTTGAAAAAGACGATTTACGGGTTTTTTGGGATACTTTTTGACTTTTCCTTCCTTAATCTTGAAATCATTAGTGGTGGACCTATTAAATCACTTCCAATACAACCTCTTTTTCACGGCAGTTTTCAAATTTTGACAACTTTTACATGTATTCGAGTATACTAAATAATCGCATAAGTTTGAATGCAATGCATTATCATGCCAGGAAAAATAGCCAGTATTTTGTTTTCCATTTTCAAACTCTTCCGTTAGATGTGCTCCTATTATTCCTTCACAAACTTCATAGTCATTTAATTCACTCAAAGCATTACTAATTCCAACTAAAGTCATGTTTTTAAGATCTTTAAAATGTTCACCGAAAGTAACAACGGCCAAATGCTCCTGTGAAAGAGATTTGTTCAACACTTTCATAGTTATACTTCGTTTTTGAGTATTCCCCGGATTAAAAACAATTGAGATATATATTGTAACACTGTTAAGCATTTTAGAGAATTTTATAAAAACAATTTCCCTGTCCACCTCCGAATAAGAAAAAGCCCACCCTTTTGTAATAATCTTTGAAAATTGAGTGGTGAACGCTTCGTAAGAACTCGTATTAGTTTCAAGTTCTGGTAGCTTTTTGATTGGAGTCTTCAGTGGGTTAGTGCTTGACGTCTCCAATGGGTTAGTGCTTAAAGTCTCCAGTTGATTAGTGCTTAAAGTCTCATTCCTATGGAGATAAGATTTTGGAGTTGACGTTTTCTGTACTGTTGAAAAAATCTATTTGTCACACATTGATCATTTGCACGCTCTTCGTAGTAATCATACTGCTTTTTGAAAATCTAATTTTAAATTAAGAACAGTTATTACCCTGGGCTATTAAATACAACTAGTGCGATAAGTAACGCATGCATACTTTGAACTCTTCACTTGTCCTGTGATCAACAATATCCGGAGAAAAGAAAAACGTTTGAACTTTTCCAACTCCTACAAATTGCAGTGGAGGGATTTTACCGGTATATTCCCATTCGATCGAAATCCCATTCGACCGAATTCAATATGTTTCCGAAATATAGCCCAAAAGGCGGATTCGGTTCATTGGGACCTTTTGTTTTGTTTTTTACTTCTGCCCCGAGATATAGCAGGGTACGCAAAAAACGTTATACCTAAACAAAATTTCTACAGGTGTACTAACGGTAAGGTTAGGTTAGGTTAGTCTCTCACTTCCCTAGGGTGGCGCGCTTTTATAAATATATTTATGCTTTGAACTTTTTATTTATATCAAGAATACAATAATTCGAACAATTTCATTTTTTAATGTGAATGGTTAAGTTTGTAGCAATTGCGTCGAGTAAGGCTAACGCGACTTCTTCATTCGAACCCTCCAATAATACTATCAACACTTATTTATATAAGAACAGTGGCGTAGCTGAGAACTCAGAGCCCCCCCGCAAAAATCTCTTTGAGGCCCCCCATACAATTTTTTTTATGGTTAGCAGGGCACCCTGAAGCTCGAGGCCCCCCCCCCGCACCGCGTGCCCTGCGGACCATCAGCTACGCCACTGTATAAGAAGTAAACCTATTTAAAAAACGTCTCATAAAAACGAAATTTGATGTACTATAAAAAATAATATAAACGTGCAAAATAGGGCTGTAAACCGCACAATTGGGGTATTTTCGATCGATTGGGACTAAATGTTAAATCGTTTTCGAACGAATGGGATTTCGGTCGAATGGGACCAAAGCGATTTTACCATAATTCTTCTACGCTATTGTAAAATAACCCTAATAGGAGAATGAAAGCTGTTGAGAAAATATTTGAGAGTAATGAAATCGCCCACCTATGGGATTCTTTAATTTTGAATTCGAGTTATCCTAGAGATGAAATGATTCGAATTCGTATTTTAAAAAAATTGTAGAAAGTTACTTGAAAACCCGAGGGAAAGGGTTAATGCTGTATTTGAGAGCTAAGCATTTCTCAAAAGTTATTAAAAAACCAAAAGCTCAACCTGCTTTAAGAAAAGCGCTGAGTGGAAATAGAAACCCAGCGAAATAACATACAAGAAAATAATTTTTAACATGGTTTAAAAATCTCCTTTTTTAAAGTTCCGAACAAAAAATATCCTTAATTTTTAAAATAAAAGCGTTAAGTTCCTAGAAATTTTATAAAACTGCCTTTAATTCTTTAATGGCGTTTAGAGTTACAAAAGTTAAATTTTAAATTTAAAGTAATGGCCATTAAGCATAATAAAATATTTATTTTTTTAAAATAAAAAAAGAGTTCCTAAAACCGACTTAATAAAATGAGTGTTGAGTTCCAAAAAATGTTAAAGTTTTTTTATTGATGTTTAGAAGGTTATTGACAGTTAAAATTTTAAATTTAATGTATTAATGACTATGAAGTAAAAATAAAATGAATTTAAAATTTTTAATAGTGCTGTACATTTAATTCATATTTAAATTTTCAAAAATAAAACCAATTATCTAGTACTTGCAACATTTGATTTCTAAAAGTAGACCTGTTTATTTTCCATCCCTCTTTCGAAACAGTAGTATTTCCATATGAAGGGGCTTTAATAATATCTCCAAGTTGTTTAAATCTATCAATGTTTTGGGCGTAATGGAGAACATCAGGATTTGTATTGCCGCCACAAGCTTGTCGATGCTTTCCAAATTCCTGCTCAAGGCAGTCTTGGTTTATGTGCGAACTTAAAATAAATTTGGCATTCTTTGATAAAAGGAAGCGTATAGTTTCCGGAAGGGATTGTGCTAAAAAGAAAGATTATATTATAATCATTCATTTCAATTTTTTTAAAAGTCATGTTTATAAGCAAAAGTAAATGAAGTTATTGAAGACGGTAAAAATTTTAAAAGGTACTTTCCTTAACGTGGGGAGATGAGAATCCAATGGAAACATCACCCCCTTCAGAGGGAATTGTGAGTATCCACATTGGATTTGCACGTCATCATCTACGAGTCGCTATATGGCCATAGTGGAGCTATGAAGCTGCGAAACTTGAAAACTTCGATTAAAGGGAGATCTTATCAGACCACTATATCTCTTCTGCTATGTGGAAAATGAACTTACCACGAGAGATATAGTGGTAAGACATAAGACATAATAATCAGCTAGGCTAATACCCAAGGCACTTTGGTTCATGTACTTCTGGTATAAGTTATAACAAAAAATGTATAATAAAAAAAAACAAGATACTTCATGACTAAAATTAAAATTTATAAAATTGTTACATTTAGGCGACCTTTCAAATCTACGTTCCTTTTCAAGCCATAATTGAGTCTAAACTGAAATTTCTTCAAATATGACATTTTCTTGACAGCTTATATTTTTAATTCTTTAAAATTTATTTTTATCCAAAAGAAATTTTAAGGAATCGGTATACATTAAAAATAGGGGGTAAATAAGCCAAGGCAAAAATCCAATAGACATAAAAAATTGGGGTGTATTACTGTATTTAGGATAAAAAATTAAAAATATTAGCTGTCAAGAAAATGTCATATTTGTAGAAATTTCAGTTTATACTCAACTATAGCATGAAAAGGAACTTTGGTGCAAAAGCTCGCGTAAATGTAAATAAAATTTAACTATTTTATAAATTTTAACTTTGTCATGAAGTATCATGTCTATTTTATTATACATTTTTATTTAAAGACTATTATACATTCGCCTAAAAAAATTATTCCTTAAATCCTTAGTGCACACCTGTCATTTTCAACCCTTCAATGGTTTCCTTGCTCAAAATCCATCTTTTTCTTTTAGTAGCTGTAAATGTTCCTGGTCGTTCTGAGACTTCTTTCTCCCACTCATCAAAGTAATAAAAAAATTCTTTTTCCAACCACTAAATTAAGAAAGTAATTAAAATGCATGATATAAAAAGGTTTTCAACTAAAAATCTTACTTCTAGTCGACTGCCTTTGGGATTCGTATATGTGTATAAATTTTCATTTATTTTACAGCTACCGTCATATAAATTTTTACAGTTTACCAACTCAAAAAATTTGTTCATATGTTTTATAAACTTCACAGTTTCGGATACTTGATCACCAAACTCCAATTGAAGGGCATTTGACACTTTATCACTTAATAGTTCAGCTGCCAATCGAACCCACATTTTGCTATATGAATCCAAATAAAGATGGTCTTTCGTTAGTTTTGGAATCAATCTAAGAGGAAGTCGTTTTATATCAGCATCAAACAATTAAGTTGCAAAATGTGGGCTGCTACTTCTGGTATAGTGTTAACTTCATTTGTAAGGTTCAATAGCTCATTGCCAATCTCATCCAGGTTTGAGAATCCAACTAATTCACCAGAGTTTCCTTTATATATAGTATCTTCTTTTATTTTCATTTCATCTAATATTAAGCTAACGTAATGTTGATGATCTTCTTTGCAAACACTACAGAGTACTTCCTATGCTTCTGTAAACGCTTCATTGGTAAAACCAGATTTCAAACCAGTATGAGATAAGTAGTTGTATAAAGTCCTTCTGGAGGGAAACTCAAAAGCACCACTACTAAGTATGGAATTGTATACGGCTGGTGACTTTCTGCACAAATAAATACACCACTGTTTTAATTTTGGGTGCCACCTAAGAAGCCGTTTATTTTTAACTTGTAGCACAGCTAACTGCTGTTCAATAAATAACCGCCTGAAGGATTTTTTGACAGCTTTTCTTTTTGGTTTTGTAAAATGTTAGCGAAGAAGGCTGAATCTTTATCTGGAAGCGTCTGTCCATTTTTCTTTAGTTGAGCAGTCATCCTTCTTTTAATAGTTTTGATCTTCCGCTTTAACGCCAAATTCTTTATCTTTTGTTTCTTAAGTTTAATTAATAGGTCACCTCGTGACATGTAGCTGTTCCGAGTTTCACGAATTGCCTGTTTGCTTCTGATGAGTCCGCTAATTAAAGACTTTCGGTACTTTAAACAATTACTGCACAAGCTTCTAGTGTCAGGATTTTTGCCATTGAATGATCGTTATGTTTGTATGATAATATAACAGTCATCTGAATGCAATGAGTTACTTAACTGATTTTGAACTTCTTTCAACTTTACTTTCATATCATACAGCTCTAGTAGCTTCGGGTCAAAAATACCACTGCATACATGTAAAGCATCAATAACTTATAATATCGTAACAATAGAGCTGGAATTTTTAATTTGTGGGAGCAACTTCATAACATAATTATTTTCAGGAACAGTTTTGCCATGTATTCGGAGTACACCATTCAAAGCGCCATTTTTCTGGGAAAAAGACTTTTCTATAAAACCGACTTCCATATTCACTTTTTAAAAAAAAATGCAGTGTCGCCAACAGCCGAACTAACCCAACCATTAGGCAGTGGTTTTCCATTAAAGGCATTAGTAATTTGTCCAGTATATACTTTTGTGGCTGGCTCGCAATTATATCAAAATTAATGTGTTCGATTGAAGTCTAATTGTAAAAATGAGCCAAAGCACTACGAGCAATGAAAGCTTTGTTGACAATAATTATAGTGCTTTGCGAAGGGTACTGTGAAACCAACAATCAACAAACCTCGCATGAAGCCGCGCAGGTTGTACAAAAATTGCCAATTGGCAATGAGGGAGGAGTATTGTGGGTTTGGTCATTCCGCTATCATTGCGTTCCTCTCGTGTTATTAGTTAAAGCGAGTCTGAAAATTTCATTAAAAAGTTCAGTTTTATATAATTATAATCTAATCAGAGAAATAAGCCAGTCTCAAAACAATTTCTTCCCAGTTAATAAAGAGTATTTGCGTGGCTTTTGTTGTCCTTAATAATAGAGTACAATTTTGAAAGTCAGATAACCAATACATTGAATATGGAACTTAAAGAGGTTCAGACTGATAATATGCAAACGTCATTGTTTCACGTCCGATCTGGACCGCCTCCCACCATTGAATATAAAGCCCATATTCTTTGCTCCCACTAATAAGTGGCACCTGCCTAATTTCAAAACATTCCCTCTGAAGTTTTTCAATTTATAGTTATAATCGAGCGACCTACGAACCCCGAGTTATATTTTCGGAAACTCTGTTGCGATGAGTGAGGACTTGGATACAATATACTGATGGAATCTAAAGTGACAAACGGAGACTATGTTTTCAACTTCTCAATGCCCGAGGTCAGTATTATCTGGAAAATTTTAGCATCCTAGTTTAGATTAAATCTGCCAGAAAAAAATTCTTCTTTATTCGCGTGCAGTATTTGTGGGCGTCCAGTAGCCGATTCTTCGAAGGGAAATACGAGCCGTACAAATCCAGCACTTATCAACTCGGACAGTTCGTCTTGCTTTCTCTCAACAACGTCACGTATGGAGCAATTTAAATCTGGCATATTGATGCAATTAGCCTATTCGGTTTACATATAACTGAGTAGAGGCCAAGCGAGAAATTCAGCTTACGATTTGATATTATGAAAAACCAAGCGTCTGCTTAGCAGACAAAATTCCGTTAAAAAATCAACTTCCCGCGTTACATATGTAAACTGAGAAGGCTAATTCCTTCTTAATGTACCATTTTGCCCAAACGACACTAGAAATGCATAGGATGAATTAATTCTACCAAATGTCAAGTCCTCGATCAAGTCGGCCACCGCGCGACAGTAAATACGATTGCTAAATCCCATACGCCAAAATTATTTTCGCTTCCATAGATTTTATTTGAGAATTTGGAACATTTCTAAAATCGAAAAGTTAGTGCTGCGGCGTACAGGGAAAGGTATTTTTCACACACTAGTTACGATGATTTGCCATAAGTAAAAATGATTCAATTTCTGGTGTGGAAAAACAGTGCTGTCAGGTAAAAGCATAGAAATCGCACTGGGTAGAATCATTCTATTACATCAAAAATTAAGCCAATCAGGAGCCAAAGAGTGGTTCCAATTATTGTATATATGGTCCTTAAAAACCGGCATTTGATTCGCCGAATATTATCAATTATTACAGTTACTAAATTATCACCAAGTCGTCTATTCTAAGCGAACAAGGCACTAAACAATAATATAATATAATCAAAATTTTGTTTAAATGGAAATAAGACTATATAGTGTAAAACCTTTAATGGAATTGCAGCTATTTTGGCTATTAATTAAGCCGACTTAATTTACAATAAACGTTTTAAAACAGCACCGCCAAATATCTACAAATTTTCCTTCCTATAAATATTTAAGAAAACAAATAAATAATTTTACGATTATAATAGTGATTATCTCAAAAAGATAAAAACCTCAAAATCGGAAAAACCACAGCCAAATTCTGAAGGAAATTAAATAGCCTTGCTTTCGAAGGCATCATCTGTCACTGAATCATTTCTAGACTGGAGCATTCTAGTTACCTCTGAGATTTCAATTTGTAAAAGTATATCAGTCGGCTTCCGAAATACCTAACAGAACTGTCAGATAATGATTATTTTGTTTGAAATTATCGGCAAATAGCGCACTTTCCTGCCAAATGTGTAGATAGGAATGAATATTCTGCGGCGTAGTATCGACTTAGACTTTGAATTTTGAGGAAATAATTTTGGAAATGAAGTACACACCCTTGTGATTCAAACTGATAGGATAAGGCGTGAATCAGACTTGAAAATAGTGATATTTTTAACTGGAGCCCTAGGGTCTCCTGGCCCCCCCTTTAGATTATTATTATTGAGGGCCACTGGCCTAGGGGAGGTTGAAATGGGGGAAATTTTTTAAAAATAGGGAGGGGAAATACGAGAGTAAAAATTGGTTACGTTACTTAAGCTCTCGACTAGGGTAGGAATACAGCGTTTCTGAGAAATATTTCCCTTAAATTTACTTATAGATATTTTTATTAAATTTCGGGGCCCCGGTGGCCCACAACCCCCTTTCGGATGATTTAATTTAAGGGCCCCCTGATTTTTTGTTAGAGCCATTGGCTCCAGGACTCCCGCTATTTCCAAGTCTGGCGCGAATCAACTCGACTATGACCCCAAGACCGGAAATTAAAGAGAAACAAAAGTTCGCGCTTGCGCAGCAGCCGTTATTTTGATGACGGCCGCTAGAGGCGCCCGCGTCGCGCACCAGTAAACTCCTAACAATTTTCAAAATCTCTCTCTACTGTGGAAGGGCTTATCCGTTTTTCGTCTATGAAACAAGCTCATAAATTGCTGGACGCTTTAGGATTTGTCGTCTGCTTAACAGACTAAAATCCAGCAGTTAATGAATTTCTCACGTTGGCCACTACGTGGCTCTATGTAAAATGAAAAGGTTAATTGCTGTTTCCGTTTTAGGGTCAATTTAATGAATCCAGACGACGTGGCTGCTCTTCTAAAAAGTGTAGAAAATCTGATCGCTGAAGAATGGAGGCTCAAAATAGCCGTCGGAAAGGGGGTAAGTCCTCAACTTAATTTCTTCAGCCCACAAATCAAAAATACTTACCCGAAAGCCATCAATTTAAATTGTTCATTGGCTTTATTGGTTTATTAAATAGTTTCTGGACACGTTTCTCTACGAGATGGGGGCAGATGACCATGCGTCAATAAGACTTTCTCCTCCTTTGGGAGTAGGTGCCACGTTCATATTCACATTTGTGGACAAATTAAACGTTGGATCTATGAACTACAGCATTCAAGGACTTGGCCTCGAAGCTTGGGCTGCGACTTGTATTTGTATCGTACTACTGCCTTTCTTTTTCATCCTGTACAATCGACACTACGCGGGACAGTACTCTAATCAATCAAAACGTTATATCGATTTTATGTGGTATCTGATCTCCGATGTGCTTCGAAATAGTTGAGTAGTACTTCGTGTTGAATGGCGATGTTAGGATAACCATTCGCCGAGCTGGAGGTTCTCTAAGCAGACGCCGCCTTTACATTTCGTTAGTTTTCTCGGCGACACTTATTCTCAAGACCTAAACACATGACGTTTACCATAAGTGTATAATATTATTACATAAGTATGACAATTCCTATTCTTCACATGCAAACGTTTTACTGAGAACCATTCACAAGACAGACTGTATTACGGGCTTCGTCGCTGTTTTGCGTCCGCTTCCTAACGCGTCACAAGAAGCCTTTGACAGTGCCTCGCTTGGGGGAGATTTTCTTCTTTTGATGACGTCACTCCGTTATTATTATTATTAAAATAATCCCCAAAGTGACAATATCATAGACTTATGGTTTACTAAGAATAGCTCTAGTTCGATGACGCCAATAGCGGCGAACGTTTCTTCTTACATCTCCATCATTAATGGACTTTGGTTTTTTTTTCTAAGTTAATGGAAGCCTAATGTAGGCCATTTATTGTGGAACAACTAGTTTAATATTTTTCCCGAGCTAAACATAAAGAGTTAAAAGCTAGTAAGAGCATATATTCCTAACGCCTTCTGTAGAATGTTGACCCGTAAGACGACTCATATTAGATGCTATGCAATTGTAAATATATTACTAATCCATCAATTTTTTAATTAACAGCTCTCGTCTTTAGTGAGAATGGAAATATGTTTCGATTGGTGATTGCTTGTTGGCAACTGGGAACCTTAGTGCTAATGAACTCTTATTCGGGGAATCTAAAAAGCCACTTGATTGTCTCCAAACAATACACATTGGACACTATTGATGACATCTTGCGAAACACCAAAATTCAGCCGTTTATTTTTGTTCTATCATCTTTCTATTCCGCAGTTATGGTACAGCACACCGCGGTTGTGTTTCTAAGCCCACAAGTGGCGTAACTAGGGAAATGTGGTACATTGGGACCGCCTTTTTATGGATCCCACAAGCTCAGCCAACCGGGTGAACTGTCGGTGGCGCAAGTATAGATGGGGTCCATTTTCCCATTTGGCATTGCGGCCTAATTTTTCTAGATACGCCACTGAATTCTGTGGACTGCAACAATTGTTTCTTTCCCATTGTCATGTGAGATAATAATAATCAGCTAGGGTAATACCCAAGGCACCACCTTAGGCCTAAGTCATCAAGCGACTTTTAAAGATGTATTCTTTGGTCGCGAATTTTCAGAATGATCAGAGCAATTTCTATGGGAAGCTTCTCGAAAGGATGGACCACAATGGCATCTACGCCGATCATTGGAACGACATCCGAAAACCCTTTTTTGATGGAGAGGGAGCCCTATTTTACGCCTCTCACCGAATGAGTCCAGAGCTGCATGTCCAGAAACATTTTACGCGGCTCCCAAAGGATAAAATATTGTACACTGGACAGCGAGGTTACGAATTGAGAACTAGTCATTTGTATTTTAGTAAACTTCTGCCCGTGGACGTCTTGGAAAACTTGGATTACCTGTACGTTTTATGGTACCGTTTAGTTACCGATTTCCTTTCACTAATCTTTTTTGGCGAATACCAGCGGGGGAGGGGTGGTGGAACATTACCGAACTGCAAAAACTAACTGTGAACACGTTGCGAGGATAGTTTTCCCATGGCCCCATCCGCTTTTTACCTCGTGACAGCGATGAACCAGATCTGTGCTTTGTGATTAGTTGGTATAATTTTGAGCAAAATTGAGCGGATTTCAAAATTCAATTTCGTCGAAATCTCAAAACAGCTAGGCTTCGTGCGTAGTTGAAATTCCTGAAAACAGATGTCCAGGTTACAATGCGCAGGACTGTGGTGGAAAGCTCTTCAGGCTACGAAAGCAAACTGCTCCCTCCACTAGTGTTATAAAGACTCGAGAGTTCATATTTCAGTACAGGCTATAATAGCAGCCTCACCCCTGGCCTTTATTATCGTTATTGTGGCCGCAGCGGTCGCTGATTAATCAAGACATTACTAGGCTAAACTACTATTCATTTTGTTGTTATTAAGCAAAGGGGTTTTTTGGTCCCACCAAATGCAAAAGTTACTTTGAGGTCCCCGCGAAACGGCGATTGCTCATATAATTGATAAGGCGTTCGATTAGTATTAGTTCCCCCCCCGCATAAAACTCTAACGAAAAAGTCCCCGCGAAACGGTCAATCTCTTCGGTGGCGCGTGCGAACGATACAATTGTTACGGCAATCGATCATTATTAGTTTCCTCTATTTAACTATACCAGTGTTGTTGATCAAAGAGATTTTTTCGGCCCCGAATAAAAAATGTAAGAAGAAGTTCCCGCGAAACAGTTAATTTATTTAACCGTGGCCACTGAGGCGACAAATATGCACGATACATCCATGAATGGCGTATGAAAAACTATCTCAGACGCGATACCCGTTTGGGCCCTTGATTAATCAGCGACCGCTGCGGCCACAATTACGATAATAAAGGCCAGGGGTGAGGCTGCTATTATAGCCTGTACTGAAATATGAACTCTCGAGTCTTGATAACACTAGTTCGCCCTGAAAACTTTTCCCAAGTTATCTTGATTTGCACCCCCCCCCCCTTGAGCTTCACCGGTGGGCCCTTTTCGCCCGGGCCTCGGGGATTTTGCCATCCCCCCTGCCCCCCCTGCACGGCCCTGTACACGACGACCCAATACGCAGCTTAGACAAAGTACAACTAGGCAAAATTTTAGGTTACTATTTCATCTTTGTAATTGCAACGATAATACAATAACATAGACGAGCTACTTTACGAAATTACTACATGTATGTCCACGAACCACGAACGCATTTCTTCGTCCGGTAAATAAGGGCCTGCGGCCTGTTTCGCTAACTGAAAAATATCCGGAGCTGTTAATTTTCGTATATTTCTTTACATTACAACCAATAGGCGTTTAATTAAAACATCTGAAAAGTTTCCATTATTTCAACAAGCACTATATAAACAGTAAATTTCAGGTCCTGGTGCTCGGATATATTACTTCTTTGAGATTACCTTGAAGATGTTTTATTTAAACCCCTATTGGCTGTAATTTGGAGAAGCAGACGAAAATTAACTAGCGCCATATCGTTATCTCGCGGAAAAACTAGTTCTATCTAGCAATCACTTCTCAAGAAATTATCTGAGTTTCCACCATGCTATAGGGTAGGTAACCCCTTTAACAGATGGGGATAACAGTTATTTATCGGAACATTATAATCGATTTTAATGGTTTTTGGTTATTACTTTTATTTGGTAGTGTAAGCAGGTTCGTCGAAACCAAACAACACCAACCGAAACAACGACTAAATAATTGGAGAGTAAGGGAAACAATTACTGGAGACGACGGGGAATCTCTGCGAGTTTATAAGGCAATGAGCGCCCTCTTTTTGGGACCAGTTTTCAAGATTTGGATTTATGGAATGTCTTTTGCTTCGCTATTCGTCACTGCAGAATTTATGTTCAAAACAATTATGAATGTTTAGATGTTAGCAGGATATTTTATGTAACGAACAACTAAAAAATATATAATAAAGAGGATAAAAGAATAATTAAATTTCATCAGGCAGAAATCATCGCTGACGCCGTGGTCCACATAAGCAGGGGCGTATTTACCTATTAGGTGAAGTAGGAGCGCGCCTATGGGCGGCACATTTTGGAGGGCGCTTTGCATTTCTATATATCCCCTAAGCGAATCGGTCAGAGAGGCCCTGAAAGTTCGAATGCCAAAGAAGCGGTATTATACGCCGCATACAACTTCATGTTTCGTGTCTCTCTCCGGGACTGAAAAAGTACGATATACATAGACTGCAGTAGATGCGGTACTAGTTTGTTTATGGTGCACTCTGTCTCTCTTTGCTGTGGAATACAATGAGGGCGCTATGTATGCGTACGTCGCTTATCCAGGGTAAATGCTGAAAGTGAAATCTTGAACTCGGCGATCACCTCTTACAGAATGACTCATTTGGAACAAGCTGTGCTAACGGCACCTTTTGTTACCTTGTTCACCAGCTGTCCGAGTCATCTTGAAAACTTGAGCTAAGTGCCGGCCACAGCTAAGCTATTTGTTTTACATTTCTTTCGTTTCTGTTGTTGTTCTTTTCCAGTGAATGTTGGTCGAAATTTGAAAGCAAAAACGACGAACCTTCAACGTCTAATGCTAGTACGTCTATGCTTAAGCTAAAGTAGGTGGTTTAAAATTATTTGGTCCACAAAAGACCTTCTACTGTAATAAGTTCAGATATATATTCGGTTTTACTTTTGGTTAGGTTATGTTAGGTTTGCTTAGTTTAGGTTGGGTTAATGATCTAAATGTGATCGGTTTAAAGGGGGCTCCAAACTTTTCTTCTCCTATGGGCGCCAAAAGTTTAAATACGCCAGTGCACATAGCCATTGCAGTTAACGTAAAGCCATGGCTAATACATTAGCAGACAATTGGTCATTTTAAAACCAATTTTCTTCTGAGGGAACGAAAATTCCGCGTGTAAGTAAGCCTCTGGTGTTGACCACTAGCAGGTTCTAGGTAGATACTTTTCGCTTGTTCTGGTATTTCGCAATCAGGTCGGAAGATGAACCCTATGACGCCATTTTTCTCATACTCTGGGGTTGGGGGCGACTAACAATTTTAAAAATATTAGTGACCGAAAAGCGACTAACAATTTTAAAAATAGTGACTGAAAAGTGACTAAAAAGAAGAACAACTAAGGCTTTAAAAGCTAAAAAAAAATATTTTTATTCTTACCGAATAATTATTCAACCATTATTCCAATAAAACACATTTCCAAATGTTGTGAAACCACCATGTTTCGGCATTCAGGGCAGTACCTTATCGCCGTTTAAAGTTATTTGTGATAATTTTTATAGACACATAATATCAAAAAACGCAAAAATCCCAAAAAAGGGATTAATAGTGATTAATTTGAGAAAAAGTAGAGCAAAGTGACTCTGCAACAGGCTTGCTAATCGGTAAGACGTGGCGCCGTGTAGCCCATAGAAATAACGATTTCTATGGTGTAGCCGCCTAGTTTTTTAATGGAATTTGGGAATTCAAAATTTTATTTTCAAGTCTATGAGTGAACTTGGTTTCAGCCTTAAACAGAAAATTACAAAAGTCGTCTGCTTTTCCCTTTATTTAGTTGATAATTGCACATATGAGCGATATTATTTTCTGCTTCTGAAGCTTATAAATATCATTATCTGTTAAAAGGCGGGTTCAGTAGCAGAGTTAAGGGTAGGCTGATAAAAAGGAGCCAGAGATTTGTTAATATGGGGTTGCATTTTCTTGAAATTAACATAATTACACCATAATTAAAAAAATAGCAAATACCTAAAGAAAATAAACAATAAAGGCTAATTTACATATCTTTAAGTAAAACAATTTTCTTTTAAATACAAATAAGATTATAACTACATAATAAAATAATACAGTGAGTACCAAATTTGTAGACTAGCTTCTTAGCACCGCTGCTGGGCGACTACTTCTAAGCTCTCCTCCGGTTCTCTACCCTATTCAATGTACCCTGGTAGAGGGTTGCCAAGTGTAAGGCTAGAAATAATAACTGTGAACGATTAAACTCAACATAGCTTTGTAATCGATATTTTAAAAACTTCGTATTAAACAGTTTTTAAAATTTAAGAGTATTTAATGTGTAATAGACGCTTCAATAAATCATCCTCCGTGATTCCATGTTACCTTCACTAGCGGCTATATATGGCTTGGACGACGCTGGAATGTGATTAGTTCTACATTTACACACTAGAGTAATACTCAAATCTGTTAACTTCCTATTTTTTAGGGTAAATTTTATGCAAAATAATTGCCCGGCTCATACTGCTAGGGCAACGAGGGAATTCTTATAAGGTGAAGGCTTGGCACTTCTTGAATGGCCACCGTTATCCCCAGACCTCAATCCGATTAAAAACCTGTGGTCCAGATTGACTAGTCTGATGGAACGAAGGATACCGAAAAATATTGAAGATCTCAGAAATATGGTCATAGATGCCTTCAATCGTTTGCCAGCTCAATACTTGCGTTCTTTGACCAGTTCCTTTCGTCAAAGATTAAGAGAGTGCGTGAGGAGGAGAGGAGATGCAATTCCTTACTAATAAAAAAAAAGTTTTTTGTATTTTGTTTCTTATTTCCTAATAAAGCAATACAGCGTGTTGATGACTTATTATTTGTCTTTCGTAATTAATTTTATTTCCTGTTTCAATAAGCTGGTAAATTCTCGGCATCTCCGATTTCTTAGTGGCATTTCCCATATTTTTGTTCAATATCCAAAATGCTTTCATCCCTCAACCGACGACTGAGGTGTCTTTCAAATCAAAATGCATTGCTCACGCGAAGCTTTGATAACCAGACTTACTTGCGTTTAGAATGCACCCCGGTTTGATATAATAAATACTTTCAAACCCGTTCGCCGTTATTAAATCAAAGTTAACATTAGAGTATTATTTTTCAAACGTTTTTGACAAGCTGTGGCATTTAATAGATGTTGACAATATGGTAAAAGTGTGTAGACTTGTATTCGTCAAACTTACCCCAATATTTCCAAACGCCATATCTTTTACACCTTTATTACTATATAGAGATAAAAATGACACTTTCTAAATATGAATCGACTACTGTGAATCCGAAAATGTGGGTTTAAGAGGCGAAGCACATATAATAAAAAAGTTATAAAAAATGACTTTTTCCGTTTCCCGCGAAAATATCGATGTTTCGCGAAAAACACCTTCGGATAATAATAGAAAATAATTTAAACATAACGATGCAATTGGTTTCATCGCTCTACCTTTTATAGATTTTGAGAAAAGTTAAATTAAGTGCCGAAGACGTTTTGAACAGAGTGTACCCCTTTAATCGAAAACGTTCCTACGCGTCTGTTGGACCATTTACAATCCCTTTAAAACTGTAACTCGTAATTGGCCGTTAACTGATTTCGTAGTAGCATCATACAATTATCATTTATCTTTATATTTGATGGAGCTGGTCATAACCTCTAGAACTTATGATTTATTACATAAATTTATCATAGAAAAGTAATTTCCAATGTTTAAAACCATAAGACCAGTGATATGTCGAATGAAAAGAATTCACAACAAAATAAATTTTTTATTTGACAGTGTACAGATTGTCCAACCACCAAAGAATCAATTAAAACCAAAAACAGTTTGGCTGGTTATTACTTTCTTTTAGGATTTAGAAAATTGTTATTGTTCTAGTTCTCGAGATGTATTTATTTCTATAGGGCCTACTCCACCTGAAATTACTGTTTATTTTGTAATACACTTTCTTCAAAAGACATTATAGAAAATAAAAAATAAAGCATGTCTTTTTTTATAATGCCATTTGCATTGGTCATTTATTTATCACAAGCAGCATTTAACTATTTTTGTAGATGACTACATATTCTACAAAAAATTTTAATTTTTACAGGCATTAAATTTTTTTAACTTACATATTCCCCTTTTTAAGCTACTTTGCGCGCAACTAGCAGTTTTATTTTTATTTTTAATAAAAAACTTACTGCTATTTTAAAAAAATTAACTCTGGCCTACCGGCCAGAGTTATTTATGGGCCAAACATGCTTTCCTATGGGAATCGACAGTACACTGGAAGGCAGGAAAAAACTTTTTGTTCACTTTTAGAAAAAGAAAATTATTTTCAAGGTTTTTCATGCCGAAGATTCAGTATTAGGGAGGCTAGCGGCATTATTCTTACTGTAAACAATGATTGTGTAACACATTAAAATTGCAATACTATACAAGATTAACTCGACAGTAAATAAGAGGATACTAATGGCTTTCCTTCATAGACACATTTTTGACATGTCTGCTTTCATTGGCTGGGAAGTTCGTGAGCTGGCAGCCGTGTTATAAAAATTAAAAATAATATTTCGTAAAGCATCGCCTCAAACTAGTTTTAAATCTTTTCAGTGAAAATAAATGTATTTTTTATAAATAGATTTGATTGAGATGCATTTATTTATGCGTAAATAATTATTTAAAAAAAACATAATCTTGTTTAAATTAATTGTAATCAACATTTGAAAACTTAAAACTTTGCACCCCTGTACGTATACGGTAATAACTTTCTTATATAATCATTAATCATTCTGGATCGATTAGTTTTTACATATTTAATGTAAGCTATCACATAGTACTAACTATTGTTACTAAACATTTTTATTAAAGTTAATGGTTCATTTGGTTGAGCTGCTTTTAATAATGTGTAATTGTTTATTAAAATATTAAAATAACCATTACCTTTTTAAATTAATTTTATTTCACTTTTAAAAACTTATGCCTACGCATGCCTGAATGTAACACGGTAAGAGCTGCAGTATCAAAAATTCCCAGTAAATTAATTATATAGTATCAATTATTATTACTAAGTATTTTAATCATTGTTAACTATTGTCAACTATTAAGGGCTTTACCGTTTAATAAAATTTTGAAATTGGCACCTCAAAGATAAAAATTAGTATGATATCTCTCATGGGCTATGGGGAAGATAATCACTTGATCAGTAGAGATGTGGGTTTAAGAAATATTTAGCTGGCCCAAGGATCCTATATGTTAGAAGGATAGGTAGCCCTCCGGCCAGTCCGTGTTTTCAAAACGCCGACAGCGCCGTCGATATTAAGAGAGCCTCTAAACGTGGGAAGTCTTGTTTCTATTCCCTCAAGGACCAATTTTGGCGGTGCTTCCTCCATGTTTTGTCCTTGACGGAATCTAAAGACTGGTTACCTATCGCGCATGACCCGCCGACGGCGCTGCCATTTTTTGTCCCTCGCCTCATATCCTGATAGGATCCTTGGCTGGCCTGCTTGTATCTTGGATAAATTATTTTTAAAAGATTTTTGCCGCATCATTGTTATCAAATTTTACAAGCTTTCTGTCGCATCATTGTTATCGTAATAAACTAATGTACATAAATGGTAATTATTAGATAAGCGTTCTTGCAAGGGTATTCATTCTCTATTTTTAATCAATATTACTTTACGAAACTGATCTGTAACGTTTTTCCTTGTTCAGTTTTCATATTACATAATCAAATTGAGTTCAAATACCAAAATGCTATAAATACAAAATGTAAATGTCAAAATATTGTCTATTTACTAAAAAAACCCTATCCAAATAGCTTTGTCTTTGAATTTCAATATTAATGACCTTATGCAAAAATAACCAATTGCATTTCGAGGATTCAATCTATGAAATTCTACAATTGGCGATTCCAGATGATCTAACGCTGGTTCACTTTTAATGGGGATGTAAAATAAAAAGTTTCGCACTAGATTTAATTAGAAGTCAATTTGGCATAAAACAATTATACGTTAAGTTGAGTATAATATATTTATATACCGTTAATTATATTCAATAATATAGTAAAATATCCTACAGCAAACTACTGTTCTGTTCTATTAAAAATATTTTTAAAAATAAAAACGTTTTATTTTCCAACTTAATTATGGCTTTCTTTTACAAACATAAAATTTAGGCAAAATATGCCCTGTGAGGCAGAGCAAAGGGACAACTATTAAATAAAAAATGCTTTTATCAAAGCAGTTGAATTGTTGATTTAAGGGGGAGTAGTTGAGAGCTCTGAAGGCGCAGATATTGAAAATGTTTTAGGTTTCAAGAGTTTTGTTTTTGGAATTTTCAAAAGCGAAATATATTTCTAGAATAATTTCCATCGATTTTCCTCACCTTTTATATATTTTAAAACCCTTCCCTTAAATTTGAGCCTTGAAACTGTAACAGTAAACTGAGAAAATTAAAAAATTCGTTTAAAATGACAGCAATTAACTCTGTAGCTTTCCCAATGGCCGGCATTTTGTGAGGGATTTTTTCTTTATGGGAAAAATTAAGTCATAGTTTTTCTTCAATAACAATAAATTCTGGCAAAATTGAACAACAGCGGCCTCATGTATTTTTTTTGGCGGAGAATGTAGCACTTGACGCGTAGATTACGAAGTAATTTTTTTGGGCCGCAAATGATAATTTTTTTAATTAACTTAATTTTAAAAAAGTAGTAATTTTAGGGGATTAGTAACGTTTTTTTAAAAAATAGTTGCGTCGTGTATCTGCCGACACCACTTTGTAGGCGCACACCAGCCTCATTCTGAGCATTGACGGTGGGCCTTCTGTAATCGTACCTAGTGGCATCGTAATTAGTGAAATCGTATCAACTTAAATAGTAACAAATATGAGAACAGGTGTGAAGCATTTAATATACAGGAAAAGGTACAAGAGTTTCAAGGGTTGGGTTTTTTTTTGTTGCAGCCATTCGATAATTTCGGCGGGATTACGCGATAGGCGATCCAATTCGAATAACGTAAAGAATTCACCTTCATACATGCTTTCGTCCGTCGATTCTTCAGTAGAATCACTTTCACTAACAATTTTTAAGTGACTGGTCTTCAATTGTAGACATGGAATCACTTTCACTAAGTGACTGGTCTTCAATTGTAGACATGCTAATTTAAATTTTATTTAGCTGGAAAGTAACACGGCCTCAAAACTAACCGAAGCCCTTCAAGGTGGCCTTCCGCACCAAGGACATTTACACAAAGGATGGCACTGTCCTCCTTCGTAGACTCAGGACCTACAACAACGCGCTAAATACGCAATGTTGGAAGGTCGTAAATAAAGCCGATGAGCCGACTGCCATCGGCTGGATCTTCCAGGTGGATGGAGAGTCGGTTAAGGCTATCAAGGAGGCAGGACACCGAGCCTTAACGGGTCTGGACAGTGGTATCTTTAAGATACTTCATGAACCTGACCCGAGAGCTCCGGTGGATCCTGTAAAGGAGGGTGGTTCAGTCGAACCCTCTGCCTTGGAGATCTCAAAGATGGAAGATGAGGCTCTGGCTGGCGAGGACTCAGGAGAGGACATTCCTATAGATGATACTCTCGTGGAGGACCTAAAGGCCTTTGGCTTGTTGGACACTGACGAGAATAAAGAGGTTGTACCACTGGAGGGTGCATCAGGGGGGCAGTCGAACCGGTGGGTGTGTTGGGGTCTCCACAACCACCACTGTGTCTGAATAGACATCTAAGGCCAGCAACCGAGCTCACCTTAACCAAGATGAGTGTAAAGGTGCTGCAAATCAATTTGCACCACTGCAAGGCAGCCACTGCAGTTCTCTGTAGGAGGTTCGCAAAGGAGAGCTTCGACGTCGCTCTCATACAGGAGCCATGGACTGCCAATGGAAAGATACTTGGTCTCCAAAATGCAGGTAATATATTCTATGATTTTAACTCTGCTACACCCAGGACTTGTGCACTGATACACAAGGGCATTCATGCCCTTCCGCTCTCAATGTACACCTCCAGGGATATTGCCACGGTAAAACTCATCACGGATGGTGGTGGGGAGGTTACTATGGCATCGGCATACCTACCGTACGACAATGCTCTCCCCCCTCGCAGGAGATGGCCAGTTTGGTCAACTACTGTGAGAGTTCGGGGAGGAAGCTGGCCATCGGTTGCGATGCTAATGCCAACCACGAAATCTGGGGCAGCTCAGACTGCAACCAGCGTGGTAATGACTTAATGGAATATCTGGTTAGTACCAGACTTCACATTCTAAATAGGAACAATGTACCAACTTTTGTTACCTCTAACAGAAGTGAGGTCATTGATCTCACACTGTGTACAGCAAATGTCGCTGATAAAATCAAGAACTGGCATGTGTCTAACGAACCGTCTTTGTCGGATTACAGACACATTTGCTTTAATATTCTGGTCAAACCTGTATGGGCTTGCACCGATATTCGTAACCCTAGGGACACAGATTGGTCTGGTTACAGGGAAGACTTAAGCTGTCATCGGTGTTGGATTCCGATTTGGCTGTTGATCGCGTTCAACAGTGCATTATCGACTCCTATCACCGCAATTGTCCGGCAAAGCCTGCCAACCGGCCAAGGTTAGTGCCTTGGTGGAACAATGAGATTGGCAGGCTGCGCAAAGAAACTCGTAGGCTCTTCAATAGGGCAAAGAAGGAGGGTGATTGGGATGCCTATAAACGCACCCTCACCACCTACCACAAATCTATCCGCGATGCCAAGAAGGCTTCGTGGAGGGACTTCTGCGAGAACATAGTGGATGTTCCCAGTTCGGCCAAATTAATGAAAATTTTGGCACACGATAATACTAAGCATCTTGACACCATTAAGTTGAAAGATGGTAGTTTTTCCACATCCGGTAAGGACACTCTGACACATATGTTAGATGTACACTCTCCGGACTCTAAGGTCACCAGCAATGGTTGCACTGGCACTCTCCCTTTGAAGATCAATCGAACCAAAAGGGAAGATTGGGCAGTGGCGTATAAGGTCGTCACGCATTCTCGACTTATGTGGGATATAAAGTCATTTAAACCCTATAAGTCCCCAGGACCGGATGGGATATTTCCTATCCTTTTACAGGAGGACAGTGATATTCTTTTCCCTCTGCTGCTGAGAATCTACAGGCCTTGTATTGCTCTAGGGCATTTACCTAGCACCTGGATGCTGTCTCAAGCAATCTTCATACCTAAGCCTGGTTAATCTGATTACCTGGAAGCTAAGGCTTTTAGGCCAATTAGTCTTACCACTTTTCTCCTAAAAATTCTGGAGAAAATGGTGGAAAACTATATTAGAGAGGAGGTTCTTTGTAACTCTCCTCTGTCGGCTGCTCAGCATGCCTATAAGAAAGGCAGGTCTACTGAGACCGCCCTGCATGGTATCAGCAGCTGCCTGGAAAAGGCAATTGAATACAAGGAAATTACGCAAGCAGTTTTTCTGGATATTGAGGGAGCCTTTGATAAGGTCTCACGATTTGGTATCAATGACACATTATGCCTTTGGACCAAATCTATGTTAACTGACCGGAAAGTGACATCCTCTTTGCTGGGTGACTCCCTTATGTTCTCCACCAGTCGTGGTTGCCCACAGGGGGGGGTCTCTCTCCCCTTCTTTGGTGCCTGGTGGTGGATGAGTTTGTTCGGAGGTTGAACAGGGGAGGATGCCACTGTTTCGGTTACGCTGATGATATTGCTATCATCATTACTGGGAAATTCTTGGTAACAGTAAAGGACGTAATGAGGAGGGCTCTAGCATCAGTTGAGAGCTGGTGCAGGAAGGTCAACCTCATGGTTAATCCTAATAAAACTGTCATGGTTCCTTGGATAAAAGGCATGTTCAAGGGTATTTCCTTAATCGGAAAGGACCTAGTGGAGAGCACCGAGGTGAAGTACCTCGGGGTCATCCTGGATAGCAAGCTAACATGGAAGCCACACCTTGACCATATAGTCAAGAAGGGCAAAATGTTATTTTGGAGAACTAGAAGTACAGTTAGCAAGACCTGGGGCCTAAGCCCCAGAGCTGTGTACTGTCTGTACACCATGATCATCAGACCTATCCTGTCTTATGCAGCTGTGGTTTGGTGGCCAAGAGTTACTTTAAGGACTGTGCAGTTTAATTTGCGCACTCTACATAGGCTGGCTTGTGTCGTAATTACAGGAGCCATGAGAACAGCCCCAAGCACTTCTCTGGAAATTCTCCTGAATATGCTTCCTCTCCACCTTTTTATTGAGGAAGCTGCCTTTTTAGGTGCCTATAGGCTTAACCAAAATGGCTGGTGGAAGGCTAATAATTGGGAGCATAGCCACACCAAGCTTTATTCCAATCAGATGCCGATTATGACAATGGGTTTTGATATGATGGTTACTAAACTTCAATTTAGTAAACCTTTGGAGGTCAACTTCCCTAGCCGTGCGGAGTGGAGTAACATGACCTTCGGTACCAGAGGAGAGATCGTCTGGTTCACTGATGGGTCTAAGGCCCACTATGGCACTGGTGCGGGGATGTATTGCCTTACTAATAATTTTTTCTTTTATGAAAGCCTAGGGATACACGCTAGTGTATTCGAGGCGAAAATTTTTGCCATTTGCTCCTGTGTTGCTTACTGTTTACATCAGGGGTACCATGGGAAGGTTATACAGATTTATTCGGATAGCCAGCTGCTTAGATATCCTCTGTGCTCTTGGGTTGCACAATAAAGTTCAACTTTGTTGGGTACCTGGGCATAAGGGTCATCTTGGGAACGAAAGGGCTGACGCCTTGGCCAAGGAAGGTGCGAGGGCTGGGTTCATTGGACCAGAACCTGCTCTCCCCATCTCCCGGGGACTTGTGCGCGGCTTGATCTCCAAGTTTATGTCAGATCGTCAACTCAGACAATGGTCTGAGATTGAGGGTCAAAGGCAGGCCAAAGAGTTTACTTTTGGCCCTTCTAGGGAGAGAGCCAGAGAATTACTCTCGCTCTCTAGGGCTAGTATTAGGATTGTTATTGGCCTACTTACAGGCCACTGCCATCTGAACAGACAATTAACTCTCATTGGGGTCAGTGATGACCCGATTTGCAGAGCTTGTCTAGCTGAGGAGGAAACTGCCTCACATGTACTCTGTAGCTGCGATTACCATGCAGCCCAGAAGTTTGAGCATTTGGGTATGCATCGGTTGGAGACATATGACGTCTCTAACATCAGGGCCAGGCAGATTTTAAGCTTTGTGTCGGCAATAGGACTTATTTAAGTCACCCAGTTTGGGGATGCACAATGGACCTTAGGTCGTAGTGTTTTGGCTTGCCACCCCACTCAATAATAATAATAATAATAATAATAATAATAAAGTTGAGTAACACTAACACGTGCGATAACCGAAACAAACGGTTAGTAACAAGCCGCGGTGTAGGCGACAACCCGACGAAGATAATTACATCCAAAACACGTAAAAGACGTTACTAAATTCGAAGAATTTCCAAAACTTTAAAATTCCCCGTATTGGCGTCTGACGGCGCCGCGCACTCACTTCGCTCAAGCGTTGGGGGCACGCGGCGCCTCCCCAACCCCATACTAAAAAAAGCGATGGGCCATCTATAACGCGACCTAGATGACAGTACCAAGCCTTACGCATCAAGTATATGATTTTAAATAATCAACAACAACCGAAACCGTGAAAAGGCCCAAAACATTGCATGCTTTTAAATTAAATTAAAACCTGAAATAAGCGTTTATGGCCCAAAAATACAAAACGTAAATATGGAATCACTTTTTAGAAAACAAGTGAGGTCAATATGATTTTTTTTCGGTGATATAGTGCCTTTAAGGTATTGAACCTTTTCGCGATAGAAAAGTGCTTTTCTTGTTGTCTTATGTACAAAATTGACTCGGGAAAACGAACGAGGACGCTCGGATTGTTGTTTAGCCTGTTTAGGGGCTCTTCCCTTACCTTCTTTCCGTGGTCACAGTCACCCCCCGCTGTTCCCCAGTGCCCCTCTCTCGCCCTCTACTACCCGCTCCTTCGAAGTTTCAATTCTGGGAAAAGGGCATCTTAGGAGGTCGGGTTTCAACTCAATGCACCGCCATACACGTGGCCCAGAAAAGCTACGCCCTTTCACTTTATTATTATTTCAACTTCAAAATCAGTTTGATAGTTGCACTATGTTAAGCCATGACCGCCATTTTGGGTGCAATTTTTTTATCTATTGTAAAAAGCCGCCTGTTTAAAGGCATTAAAACTCGCTCGATGACTTGCGCCTAAGGCAGTGCCTTGGGTATTAGCCTAGGATATTATTATTATTTATGACGTTACAGCGCCATTACTCTATTTACTAATTAATTCACAGATTTCAAAGTCGTTTTTCACACCAAATATTTCTAATTTAAAATTAACTAATTATCAATAGTGTGGTTCGTAATAGATGTTTCTATAAAATAAAATGAATAGAGAGTAGACGCATTAAATGTAGATTGGACGTCACAAGACAGCTAGAGTCTTGGCACTATTTTGGTTTTCAAACTTTATTTAATACAACAACAAGTTAAAACAACAAATGTGTTTTCAATATGTTTAATTTCTAAAGATGTTTTTTAAAATGTTAACATTTTTACCTTTTCTGGGGCAAGGCGATTTCAACTGGAGGTGACAATCACTATTGGTGGACGTTGGTGGTCTTGTTTGGATTTTTTAAACAGCTTTTGCCAAATTTAAAATATTGAATTGATTGTCAAATACTCAAATATTTTCAATATGTAAAAATTAGAACTTGATATTTTGCAAAATATTCTACTAACGCGGCGAACCTTAGCAATATACAAGTAGAGGAAAGGTACTATTTTGATTATAAAATAAGCGAGTCAAGTATTTTCCTTGACTGAATGGGTCGGTGAAACTAGTGGTTTCGCTTATTTTATTATTAATAAAAGTAATATACACAATGTTGACTTTTCGTTTTTAGTATAATTTTAGGTAGAAATGCCGTTGTCGCTAATACTTCGACATTTTAGAAAGTCGAAGGTATCGATTTTACGGTAAAAACTACCCAAATGTTTGGCTTTTTCTAAGACTTCCGTATTTAATGAGATTAGAGCTATTTTTAAGGTCAATATTAATTTATGTTTGATGTGATTGGCACCCTCTTCTACGAGGACCACTAGTTTTAGCCGTGTTTGATTACGGTTAGCTCTTCTTTAAAAAATGGTTGTTTGATCGATTGGTAAAATATTTGAGAATTAAACTATGATAAAGATATGGATCATTTGAACAAAGTACCGGCTATGTACAACTCTGAAACATTTAATATATAGTTCAAACATTTTTCTGTAATTGGAAAAGTTTTAAGTTCAAACTCAACTGTCGCTGCTAACATTAAAGTGGGATTGGACAATTTTCGATCGTTACAAATGTAAATGTTAGAACCGTAATGCTCATTTGGAAGTTGTTTTTCTTTTATGAGGGATACGAGCAAATTATCCTAATGCATAAGATAAGCTGCCACTTCAAACATTTGGCTGTCATTGGCAATTTGTTCAAGTGCCATAATTTTTTTGCAAAGATTAAAGATAATTAATAAGCACGTATGTACTTCCTAAAAATTGTCATACATGCATTACGAATAAGTAAAATTAACCTAGCGCCCGGTTAATAATGATGTTCAAACTCGAAGAGCTTACTCTTTTCCAGCATAGAGTTCCAGCGAGAAAGTGTCTTCTTCATCGCCGTACTGATTCAATAGTTCTTAAGCTACAAAGGAGACGAAGATAGAAATAATGCCAGAGTTCATCAAACCCTCTTGACTTATAAGCATCGGTTGTTGCACTCGCCAAATTCTAACTATAACTCCGTCGGATCGCGTTTAAGTCTCAAGTGTTAAATCAAGTAAGTAATAACAGAACATAAGAAAAAAAGGTTTTCAAAAGGGCTGAGCATTTCGTGAAAACGCTTTCAATATACAATGATATGGTGTTAAAATTCAAAGTCAAAAAATGAAATCCATAATAGATTTAAAGGGCTTTTAGGTATTCTATTTGGTTTCAAAAGAGAATGAACATAAACCATGCGTTAAAATAATCAAGAGAGTATTCTATGACGGCAAAATAATACTTATTTTTGATAGGTTAGTTTAACTCATTAATCTCTGAATTTTGCTGCTGTTTGATCTGTTTGTATTTTTGAAGTAAAATCAGACAAATATTTTACTCATTTCTACACTCTTAATATGATTGCATTATTTTAAACTTAAATTGGGTTGTTTTCGAAACCCAATCTTGAGTCAATATGCAACCAAATTAAAATTGGGTTATTTAATTTTCAACCCTATTTAATTTGTTCATTTCAATCCAATTTTGGTTGAAGGTTTTTAACCCAATATTTAGATATAAATTATAATAAGATATGGGTAAATTTTAACCCAAAACCTAAATAAATGACAATAAAAGTGTGGTCACTCTTTTACTTTAACGTAATATTAAGTCTAAAGAAGAAACTCCTATTGGTATAATTTTGGTTTAGTCAGACTATTCATCCTGCCAATTTACTAAATAAATAAGTACTGATTTTTTTGGTTAATTTGTAAGAAACAACCCACGCAAATAAAACTAATAATAAAGTTTATGTTCCTTCATTAGACATTGTTTAAATCAATCTTGTCAAACCCATTGACTAGTTTTGAAACTTCACACCACTCTTTTATTTGTACTTAGAGCAAATGTCTATATCAACTCAAATAAAAAAGGTAAAACGTTTATCATATTTTTTTTCTCACATCAATGCCTCTGTGAAGAAAAAGAGGGGGCGTTTTTTATTTTAACAAAAAATTGGCATTGTGGCTACTTGGTTCTTTATAATCAATGAGTATTGTTTTGAGACACTGGCTACTTGTCTTTAAATTTATCGTTTAACAATTAGAGACAGTAAAGCAAATTAAATATGGTGAAAACACTTTTAAAACAATTTAACAAATTAACACATTTCTGTGAAAAATTGCCTTAAAGCTCCTACAGTTACAGAAAATGTATTTACCAAAATTTTGCTAAAAAGAGTTTTGGAAAACGTCCCAAATCCAGCGACATTTTAATGGATAGCGTACATGTAGATCAAAGTGTCGACTACTCTAAGCAGCGAACTCCGAGGAAAAACCCCATCCTCTATGAAATAACACGTGCAAATTGTGAGCATCTTTTAAAGAATGCTGAAACTCACTGTTTTCGTGTAAATGTTTTTAGACTTCTTTAAAAAAAATACATACATTTATACATTTACATACTGGTAAGTTACGTATGAAAATTTTTATCACCTCCATCATTGTTTGTTTTTCTAAATTATTAACCAATTTTTCATTTTAAAACAAGAATGATGTATGGCAAAGCCATTAAACACACGTTTAAAAAATCTCTATTAATTGTAAGAGAAACAAAAAACTTGAGTTAGGAGTGCATTTTTATTCAAACGGTTTTATTTTCCCAACTATTATTAAATACTCACCAAGAGATAATGTGACCGACCCGAGCTCCGATGCGTTCACGTGACAAACGTACCTATTACCAACTCTCCCAATTTACGCGGGCGGTGGAAAACGAACCAAAAAGATGCTAAACTGTACAAAACTCGACAGAAACTGATAAAAATTATAAGCAACTCAGCTAAACGATAACGATGCCGATTATATTAATGTACTACCGTGGGTTTTACAATTTATTTCAAACTCTCATTTGGTCCCAACTATGTAGCCGTGAGATGTTAATTTGTTCGCCGTGATGTCGGTGGCTGCATGCAAACCTGACGCCGATTAAATCCATAGTGTCTCCTACCAGCTCTGAGAACAATAGCTCGCCATTCCGAAAGAGGTAACATGTGAACGCAATCGACCTCCGTCGGTGCCGAGAGCACTAAAATAAAAAAGAGTCGCTCTAAAATCAAACATCTTTCAGCGACTTGAACACTCACACTTTCGAAAGTGATTACATATTTTGTCTACATCTGATAAAAAAAAAATACTAAAAGTTGAATTGAACAGTTAATATAAACTAAGTTGTAATGATTTCGGCTGATTTCCGAGAATAGCTTACGTAAATAATAGAACAAGGCGACTTTAAGGCACCAGCCGTGCAGTTTTATATTGATCTCGGCATTAATGACCATGCTTTTAATTCCAGGAACATTATCTTTTTAAGTTTGAAAGCTTAATTACGAGATTGAACTTACTACCTATAATATAAGGGGCATTGGGATAAACTCTTTTACAGACGCGTTCAAAAATTGCTTTGTTTGGTTCATTTATATAACTGTGTAGAAAGAGGATTCTGTCATTACACTACTCGGATAAGACCAGTACGAAATTTCTGTTATCATTTTACTCCTTAAATTCAGATTCATTGAGTGACAGTCTCATAGAGGTCGGGGATGGTTAACTTTTATTCAATAGATAAAGCTCTCAAAATTATTCGTAAAACGTTTTGATCAAGCAATTTATATTTCTGTATTATCCGATTAATTTTTTGATAAATTTGTAAAATTAATAGGAAAAACGACGTTTTTTTCGATAAAAAGCTAAAGTTTTACGAATAATACGTTTTTTAATCATTTTCCGAAATATTAACCGGTAAATTTCTTTGTTTACATTTTTTCCCCGAAAAATTCAATTTAAACATGGATAATGATTAACCGTCCCCGACCTCTACAGTCTCATGTAAGACCTTTTTTAAAGCCTATAAACCTTCTTTTTAAAGTAAGACCTTACCTTAAAAAGTAGGATTATAGCATAGACGAAGAACGGGGTTTACCCGTTCTTCGTCTATGATTATAGGCTTTAAAAAAGTTTAAAAAAAAATTATTTTACCCGTAAAATAAAAGAAATTTTCAAACATAAGTCTATTTACGGCGAAACCACGTGTTTATTAACTTAATTTTTATTTGTGTAATTGATTATTTATGCTATTAAAAGATGAAATCAACATGTTTTCAGGAAATAAGGTCTAATTTAACCATAGCAAAAATAATTATAACAGTCACTTCGAAAGAATGTTTTTTAATTAATTTAGATCAATTGCTTTTAATCGGAAAAAAATTTATTAAGATGGCTTGCTAGCACCCAGATGAATTTTATTAGTTTATGCACATTAGAAATAACTACAGCAATAAATCTAATAGGAAAATGTTTTAAGTAACACAATCATTAACCGTGATTTGATAGGACGGTATAGAGGTCGCGGATGGTTAACTTTTATTCAATAGATAAAGCTCTCAAAATTATTCGTAAAACTTTTTGATCAAGCAATTTATATTTCTCTATTATCCGATTAATTTTTTGATAAATTTGTAAAATTAATAGGAAAAACGACGTTTTTTACGATAAAAAGCTAAAGTTTTACGAATAATACATGTTTTTTAATCCTTTTCCGAAATATTAACCGGTAAATTTCTTTGTTTACATTTTCCCCCGAAAAAATCAATTTAAACATGGATAATGATTAACCGTCCCCGTCCTCTAGGACGGTAAATGTAAAAATAGCATTATTTTATCAAATGTCGGCACTTATGAAATTGGTCCCAAACAGTTTAAACACATTATTCATAATTTGCAGCAATAAAGATAAAAATTTTCAAACTATAAACAAAAATCATTTAATTTAGATTTTATTCGCAATTACAGAAAAGCAGGAGTAAAAAGGGATAATAGGCTTTTTTTAGCATCGACCAGAGCAAGCAGGTATACGATCCGCTTTGCAAAGGGGGAGACCATTAATAACGACAATATTTGAACTTAGCCAATCAAAGAACCCTTTGGGAAACATCGACTGGTGCGCTTTTTTGACGAAGCAATCAGTCGGTCACTGAGGTAACTAAATAACGCGTCTGCGGTGACTTGGACGATCTTTAGGGGAAATCGGGGCCGGATTTGATACCGTATAGAACTTCCTCTTTTAAGTGAATTAAAAAAAAATTTAAAGAATATTTTTTTCATTCCCAATCAATTTAAAAGTTAAGTTGTTGGTAGATTGAAATTCGTTTTCTGGCTGGCTATATTCTGCCATCAGTTTCCCCGCCTTGAAAAAACCCAGAGGTCGGCACTGATTTTGAGGCGATAAAGACCTCAGAAACGATAATTTTATTAAAATTAAATGTTAACGGAGAAATATATAAACCTGGCAATAATGAAACATATCCATGATTCCTATTTCTTCCCAACATCCCAAAATAAACGTTTTGGCGTGAAAATATACTGATTATAAGTCTAAAGCCTCGACCAAAACGCCAGCTAGAGCTAGGGCTTAAACGCGTCTTACTTGCTCAGAGTGTTGTACATTGAAGTTCCCTCTCTGATGGTATTCATCCGCCTTATACACCAGAACGGAGAGTGAGAAAAGTAACGCCTTTGAAAAACAATTTTTTAAGTAAAAAGTATAATACATGCTTATCTGCTAAAAAATCTTTTTTTTATTCGATTCGTGAAATTAATTATGGGTGGTGCTAAAATTACTAAATTGCCGATTCCGAAAGTATTTGCTTACGATTAGAAAACACTCCGACGGATTTTAGACTATTGGGGTATTCATAATTATGTTCTTCGAAGAAATAAAAAAAGAAATATTAAGGCGGGATTCAGGCCCGCACTCATTTTATTTTTGGGGGTGTCAATGCCTTGGTACTAAATTTCGTCAATTTGAACTCCCACTCAGGAAATTACTAATTATACCGAAATTGGCTTTATTTTGTTATTTTTTTACATAATAAATTTCGATTTAGTTGAAAACAAAATATTAAACAACGTTTAAAACTAGCTATTTAAAATAGTTGCAATACTAGTTTATTTAAAGTAGATCACCCGAGCCTTTGAAACAACTAGTTATCTTGAAGACGATTAAATAATAAGCATAATGTACTTATACTTATTTTTAGAAATCGTCACTTTTTAATACGAATATATGTCGAGCAGAGTGCCGCAGTGAAAGCGTGCTGGGCCCATAACTTAGAAGTCCGTGGATCGAAACCAAGCTCTGCTATGTAATATGGTAGTTCTTTAAAAATTTAATTTTTATTTTTAGAATTCGTCACTTTTAAAAAAGGACATATGTCGGGCAGAGGGGCGCAGAGGAAGCGTGCTGGTACCATAACCCAGATGTCCGTGGATCGAAACTACGCTGTGCTATGTAATATAGTAGTTTTTCAATAATGTATTTTCTATTTTTAGAAATCTGCACTTTTAAATAAGGATTTAAGTCGAGCAGAGTGGAAGCGTGCTGGGCCCATAACCCAGAGGACCGTGGATCGAAACCACGCTCTGCTATGTAACATGGTATTTTTTTATAATGAAATTTCTATTTTTAAATAAACTGTCACTTTTAAATAAGAACATATGTCGAGCAGAGTGGCGCAGTTGAAGTGTTCTGGGCCCATAACCCAGAGGTATGTGGTTCGAAACCACGATATGTTATGTAATATGTTAGTTTTTTAATAATTTAATTTTTATTTTTAGAAATCGTCACTTTTAAATAAGGGCATACGTCGAGCAGAGGGGCGCAGTGGAAGCGTGCTGGGACCCTAACCGAGAGGTCCGTGGATCGAAACCATGCTCTGCTATGTAATATGGTAGTTTTTTTAAATTATGTTTTTTTTTTCATTTTAGCAATCGTCACTTTTAAATTAGGGCATAAGTCGAGCAGAGTGGTGCAGTGGATTCGCGCTGGGCCCATAACCCAGAAGTCCGGGTATCGAAACCACGCTCTGCTATCTATTATGGTAGTTCTTTAAAAATGCAATTTTTATTTTTAGAATTCGTCACTTTTAAATAAGGGCATATGTCGGGCAGAGGGGCGCAGTGGAAGCTTGCTGGGCCATTAACCCAGATGTCCGTGGATCGAAACCACGCTCTGCTATGTAATATGGTAGTTTTTTAATAATGTAATTTTTATTTTTAGAAATCGTCACTTTTAAATTATGACAAATGTCGAAAATTTTCGTGGCGTACGATATCGCACCATTCGGTGACTGTCCCTTTAAGGGAGTTGGTTGGAGGGGGCGGAAATTAATGACACTGCGTGCGCGTCAAATGGTTCTATTGTGCGCGTCAAAGAGTTCTATCGAATGAGACCAACTTGTATTTTTAGATCACTCTCCCTTTAAGGGGGTTAGTCGGAGGGGGCGGAAATTAACGGCTTTGCGTGCGCGCCAAAGAGTTCTATCGAATGAGACCAACTTGTTATTTTCGGTCACTCTCTCTTTAAGGGGGTTGGTTGGAGGGGGCGGAAATTAACGGCACTGCGTGCGCGTCAAAGAGTTCTATCGAATGAGACCAACTTGTTTTTTTTTCGGTCACTCTCCCTTTAAGGAGGCTAGTAGGAGGGGGCGGAAAAAAGAGAGACCAAAGTTTAATTCCAACTTCCCGCCAAACTAACTGCTGGGTGAAATATTCAACCAAAAAAACGCGCTGAAACTTTCGGACAATAGGGTCATTCCACGACAAATCGACCAAATTTTTTGAAATTTTCCACTCTACCTTCTTAGATTTGGATAACAATTTGCCTTAAGGGTTATTCTGGTCGAGAAATCCGATTTTCAAATTTTTTTAATGTGCGATAAGCGGTTTTTGAGATATTCGCTATAGAACTTTACCAAAAAGGGCCAAAAAGGCCTGGACACCGAAAACTTGGAAATTGATATCTCCGTCAATAAAAGTCCGATTGTAATGGGATAAAGCTTATTGTAAAGAATTTTTCTTATACAAACCAGCATAAAATTTTAAAAATTCTATATTGAATTTCTCAGTCTCAAAAAACAGTTTAAATTGTATGACCTTTGACCTTTACCTGTGTCCCCAATTTTAGTGAAATAGAAATATTGTTTTTCGAATTCCCCGTTTATGATTTAGTCGGAAAGATCAAAATCCCAAAGTAGTATTTTTAGTTCTTTAGAAATAAATTATTTTGTACAACCCCTCGTGCAGTTTTAGAGATATGGAACTTGGTATACATATCTTGTTAGTCCAGTCGATTTAAATTAAAAAAGGGGTGTAACTAAAAAAAAATTCAAAAGAATTTTTCTCTTTTGCAATGTGTTCCTAAAATCGGTCTGAACAGCCCCTGAAAAATTTCCATGAATCCCACCATGGGAAAGTGGTCAAAAGTGGTCACAGGTGGTCAAGGTAGATTTTATTTGGAAAATACGGTCGGGGAAAGTTTAAAAAAGTTATTCTGACTTCATGCTTTGAGATAAAAGGCTGAAATTTGGTGAATATACTTCACAGCTATAGGGGATAATTATAGGTCAAAGCTTTTCACCGCCGCCATCTTGGATTCAATATGGCGGACGCAAGTTCGGTGTAAATCTCGGAATATCTTATCAAAAAACCTTATAACATATGCAAATACTCTTGATATTGTATATTATCTATATTTCCGGTTTATCACGGGCTTGAACTGTAATAATATTTTCCCGCCATTCGTAAAATACAATATGGCGGCCGTTTCACCCTACAAGAGTGAGAATCACAATTGTTACTGGGACGATTTAGTTTGGACTTATTCTAAAGGAACAGGGTTTATCTGTTTCTGTATCTATTTACGGTACGGGGCTATACAAATCTATTAGTCCATGTTTGGTGGTACATCAACTGATACTTTGACGGTCATTACATAGCCTTTTTTTTCAAAAGTTGCATCTAAGAGTTCACTTGTGAAACCCGAGAGTATTCCCCTAACTATTTGTATTTGTATGGAAATAAAACGTCAAAAATCTGAACCATAGTGACCGGGGATGGATATTAGAGGGTGGTCCGATAACGATAGACTTAACACCAGCTATAATTTGCTTACTAAATTTAGTACGCTGCAAATGTACCAAGAGGTGCTCCGATAAGAGTTGTCGATGCAAAAGCCAAAGCCTTAATTGTTCGTCGGCCTGCGGACCTTGCCAATTAGCTATTTGCGAAAACACATTGAAACCGGATATTGAACTCTGATACCGAAAATATTTAAGTTTTAAAATTTTTAAAATAAATTATTTAGGTTAATTTCATGTTTCTTTTTTTAAATAGTGTTTATTTTGACGGGAACGCTCCGAGAATGTAGTTTCCTATAGAATAAGCCAAAACTCGGCATAAATCGTCCAAGTAACAATTGTGATTCTCTCTCTTGTAGGTTGAAACGGCTGCCATATTGTATTTTGCGAATGGCGGGAAAATATTATTACCGCGCAAGCCCGTGATAAACCGGAAAAGTAGATAATAGACAATAAGATATTCCGAGATTTACACCGAACTTGCGTCCGCCATATTGAATCCAAGATGGCGGCGGTGAAAAGCTTTGACCTATAATTATCCCCTATAGCTGTGAAGTATATTCACCAAATTTCAGCCTTTTATCTCAAAGCATGAAGTCAGAATAACTTTTTTAAACTTTCCCCGACCGTATTTTCCAAATAAAATCTACCTTGACCACCTGTGACCACTTTTGACCACTTTCCCATGGTGGGATTCATGGAAATTTTTCAGGGGCTGTTCAGACCGATTTTAGGAACACATTGCAAAAGAGAAAAATTCTATTCAATTTTTTTTTAGTTACACCCCGTTTTTAATTTAAATCGACTGGACTAACAAGATATATTTACCAAGTTCCATGTCTCTAAAACTGCACGAGGGGTTGTACAAAATTATTTATTTCTAAAGAACTAAAAATACTACTTTGGGATTTTGATCTTTCCGACTAAATCATAAACGGGGAATTCGAAAAAAAATTTTATATTTCACTAAAATTGGGGTAACAGGTAAAGGTCAAAGGTCATACAATTTAAACTGTTTTTTGAGACTAAGAAAATCAATATAGAATTTTTAAAATTTTATGCTGGTTTGTATAAGAAAAATGCTTTACAATAAGCTTTATCCCATTAAAATCAGACTTTTATTGACGGAGATATCAATTTCCAAGTTTTTGGTGTTGAGGCCTTTTTGGCCTTTTTTGCTAAAGTTCTATAGCGAATATCTCAAAAACCGCTTATCGCACATTAAAAATAATTTGTAAATCGGCTTTTACGACCAAAATAACCCTTAAGGCAAATTTTTATCCAAATCTAAAAAGGTAGGGTGGATACCTTTGGACGATTTGTCATGGAATGACCCAATAGCGACATCTCTGGACCAACTATACAAAGGCTAAAAGTTAAAGCAATGATTCTGAAGAGGACGGCGTGGCTCCGTTGATAAAGGCGTCGGTTTTGGAGGCTATGCGGTCAGAAATCTCGGTTCAAATCCCGGTGTCGTCGATATAAGAAATTTTTATTCGCAGCTCCAACTACCATATGTAGTCGCTTACCACACCGACGTCAAACAAACAACACTTAACGACATTCCGTCCATAGCAATAGTGTCACATCGAATACATATTCGATGTGAAACTAACAAGTCGACACAGGCCGTAATATTAGTTCCACATCGGTGTATTCGGGTGGGCAAACCCATACACCCTTAGTAGACACAGGTAGGGAAACTAATACAAAGTCTGTTGAGGCTACGTGATTTCTTATCGTTTGATATATATAAATTGCCACCCTAAGTTAAAGAGTGGATGCCGCCCACCATCAGGAGACCGGGGTGGGCAAACCAATACAAAAGCTGTTGACGCCATGTGATTTCCTATTGTTTGATATATAAAGCACCATCCTTAGTTGAAGGATTAAAACTTGGACGCCAACCACTCTCAGAAGATCCGTGTGGGCAAAGCAATACAAAAGCTGTTGAGGCCATGTAATTTTCTTTCGTTTGATATAGAGGGTGTCTATATTTGATCGGCCCAGGCATTTTTCTCAAAAACTATACCTTCTAGAAATGTGAAATTTTCAGTATGTACTCTCTCGGTGGAGATCGTTCTTATTTGTGATTATCAGAAAAATCGTGAAATTTTTCACGGTTTTAGAATTTGAAGTTTTTGAACGCTATGTGGTAGACGAAAAATTTCAATGAGTAAGTTGTAGAGCATACTCGAAAACCTTTAATGGAGTTGGAATGGTCAAAATCTTACATTTCGTCACTGAAATAATAGGTCATGAAAAATAACGAGAGCCACGTTCACACTAGAGCCTAAAACCCAATTTAGGTTGGTTTGAATGCCAGTTTTGACCGTCTACGATAATTCTTGGTTCACACGAAATCGCTTCACCCCGGTTCGCTTATAGCCAAGGGTTAACGCCATTTCAAATTATGACTAGAATTTGGAAAATACTAAAATGTATCCCAAAACAATTAGTTAATCACGTTTAATATACATATAGTAATATTATTTGACATTGTTTAGAATTTTATCCCCATTATTTTTGAAAATACCGGCAATTCTACTTCCCCGCCTTGTCGTTTTGAAAGCGATTCTAAGCGAACTGACTTGGACGAGTTGCTTCCCGAACAAACACGAAGCGATTTCTCACGTTGGTTTTAAAAACCAGTTATCTAAACGAAGCGAATTTAGCGGTAAGTGTGAACGTAGCTAAGTTGGTACTACCCAAATGTTTTTACGCCTCATGTTATTGTAATGATTGTCTGTGAAAAATGTTTTGAGCCAAATCATTGTTTTACTTTTACAAATTAAGTGTTAGAACAAGTGCAATTATTATAATAAGGAATTACAGAAAGTTTGTTACAAATACGGTTCAATAATGCCACCGTCCACTGCTATACAAATCCGTACGCGATGAAGCATATTCTGGAATTAACCACGGACCATATCTGGAGTAACGAGTTGGAACGCTACAATGATTCTCTGGCGCAAGTCGTCTTCGCTAGTGACTGGCGTCTTGAATACTTCCTCCTTGACGAATCCCCAGAGGTAAAAGTCCAGCGGTGTCAAATCTGGGGGCCTAGGAGGCCATCGTACGGGACCATTCTTCCCAATCCAACGCTAAGGCAACTCGGTGTTGAGGTATTGCAAGACATGTCGTTCCTGGTGAGGAGGTGCATCGTCATGTAAGAACCAAAGGCGTGGCAGGTTGACTAAAGTGACATCTTCCAATGCTTCTGCTACTTCATTTTGTAGAAACGCCAAGTAGCTCACCCCATTAAGCCAATTCGGAAGAAAAAATGGCCCAATGACGCGATCTCCTAGTAGACCTGCCCAGACGTTCAAGCGTAATTGTACTTGATTGTGATGTGGAAATCCCCAGTGCGGATTTACATCGCAACATATGGTTATTCTGGCGGTTAATTGGCAGTCCCTTCCAAAGGAACACTCGTCGAGGAAATCTTCGTTGGCATCCGCCATGGTACTGAACCAGTTACCGAAATCCAACCTAAGGCGCTGATTACCAACGTGGAGTGCTTGGTGGAGCGTGGCACGAAATGGGGGAAATTAATGGTGGTTAAGGACACTCCAGACATAATATTTTGACAAGTCCAAATCGGAGCATGCCATTCTTATACTTTCTCGAGGGTTTGCGACAAAGTAGGCGATGACTGTGTCTTCCATATTAGTGGTATGACGTCCAGGTCCGCGGAATCTGGGATTCACATTGCCGTCTCCTTCGAAGGCAGCAACAGCTCGGAGAATAGTGTGGTGATTTGGTCGACTGTCAGGATATAACATTTGAAACAACTGACTTGTTAAACGTGCGTTTCGATGACCATCACCGTAGTATAACTCAACCATCCTGGAGCGCTGTTCACGAGTATAACGATTCATACTTTTTTTACCCGACTAAGTAGAGATAATGTTTTTCAAACAAAGTGGTGGCACTTGAAATACTAAAACGGATCCACATTCATAAGTCAGACGACAGAAATGAAAATAGAGGGAATTTCGTCGATATTTTAGAACTATTGAAAAGGAAATGCTAAGGACCAAGTGCGAGAGTATGCCAAATAATGCCAAATATATGCATAGTACCATTCAAAACGAATGAATTAATATTAGTGCTAGTTTAGCTAGGAAAACCATTGTCCAAAAAGTTAATGAATCCGGTGGCTTTTTCTCTGTTATTGCGGATGACACTCGTGATAATGCAGGTGTAGAGCAACTAAGTGTTTGCATTCGGTATACTAAAAATGAAATAGGCGCCGTAAAGAGATTTTTAGGGTACACAGATTTGCATAAGTTTGATTCTGAAAACATCAGCTTAGCTATTATAAAACTTCTAACGCAAAGTGGTTTATTTATTGGAAATTTCGTTGCACAAACATACGATGGGGCTAGTGTAATGAGCCGACACGTATCAGGTGTTAGAATTAGAATAGAAGGGGCAGTAGGTGGTAACTGTCCGTACGTCCACTACTACGCTCATCGGTTTAATCTCTTTTTGGTAATTGCTACTCTAATATATTGGCAGTGAGGGAATTGCTTGGGTTAGTTCATGCAATCTACAATTTCCAAAGCAATTCGGTTATTAGAAGCCAATGTTTAGAGTTGGGCTATGAGGTATGCCTCAAAGATGCGATACAAGATGGTGGAGTAAAAAGAAAGGAATTCATTATTTTAGAAATAGGTTCAATTCTGTTGTTTTAGCATTGGAAAATTTGGTTGAGAAAGGTAAACCTGAGGAAGCAGCTGAATGACGAGGATATATTTCTCAATTACAGAATTTTAACCAACTTAATTTTGATTGTTGCGTTAGATGAAGTTTTAGGTGTTACAAATTCGCTGTCGGAAGTTCGAAAGTTGTTTATACGGAAGCCGTTGCCATTTGCTCAACTACTGTAACTACCTTAGAGGAAATTAGGAGCTCTGAACGCTGTGACTCAATTTGGGAAGAAGCTTCGAAGTTGGCGGAGTCCGTTTTTATCACGGTACCGGATCGCAACAGTGAACTTTTAGCTTTAAGAAAACGAAAAATAATCCCAAACAAAAGGCTAAAACAAAGTATAATCACATGCACGACGGGAAGTAGAGAATCGGAAGCCAATACCATAAACAATCAGTTGAGATCCACCTATTACCAATTAATCGATAAATTTCTATCAGAAATGAAAACTCGACTACGGGAAAACAGTGGGTTATTAAAGGTTGTAATGGCTTCTGATCCCGAGTCAGAAAACTTTCTTAACGAAAATGACGTCTTAGCCCATTGCGAAACATACAGCCGGTTTAACTTTGACCTAGATTCCTTAAAGGGTCAAATTAAAATAGCTATAGATATTTTATTAAATCTAAAAATTAAACATCGTAACAGAGTGCTTTAATTATTTGATGACGATGGACAATGGATTTCCGGACCTAGCCAATTACTATTAAGCGGTTTTGCGCATTCCCGTGGCCAATACCATTTCAGAAAGGAGTTTCAGTTCCCTTAAAAGAATTGAAACTCGTCTACGCTCAACAATGGAAGAATCTAGACTTTCTAGTCTGGCCACATTGTCGATTAATCGTGATATATCGAACTATTTGAAAGCTAACCCGAATCCTTAGTGGTTGATGAATTTGGAAAACGGTCAAAACTTCTATTACAGTTCTCTGGATGTTTACAGATTTTTTCATACAGTATAATTATTTTAAACAAGCGGTCATAAAACACGCGAACTCAAAGAAATTAGCTAATTTAAATTAAAAATATATAGGGGGCCTCAATATCAACTAGTGCCTACCCGGAAAAAAATCGTGTTGTCTGATATAACTCGCTTTCGAAAAGAAAGAAAATCCAAATTCAAAATGGCGGATGTCTCCCGTTATAACACGGACCTTTGCTTTCAAGTATTAGTTCGGTTACCGGAGCTGCTATCAGTAGCGCCTTTAAATAAAAAAACTTAATAAATGTGATTAATTTTGGAAAACACTTACCAAAGACCAAATTCTAAGAACGATTTTGAACTAAAAAGCATACTCGATTATTCAAATATAAATCATACTGATGAATAAATCGCTATAATCACGTGTTATCGAGAGTAATTAATAACAAATAAAAAAAAAGTGAAAAAAAAAACCATCCAAATTACAAAATTGGAGCATGGAAATAGCTTCCGTCATGCCAACCTATATGCCAAAGGGTTGTTTGAACTTGTACAAATGGATGCAACTTTCTGAAAAATTCAAGTGGATGGACGCCGGTGAATTAATATATAACAAACGAATTTTATTATAGGATCTATTATTGTCAATCTCTTATCTTATTCGGAGAAAAAATCTAAACGAAGAGCTGCCGTTACTGGCTAGAAACAATGTTACGAAATTTGTTGACGTAATTATAGAGCTCTTATTAAAATACATAAACGCGTTATTATTTCCCGGAAAAACGAGAATTAAAGAAGGAAACAGACGATGAGTCTAGTTTCACCGACGCAACAGTGGTCGATGTTTTTGTAATTGAACTTCATTGTAAACATTTTTCTTGATAAAAGTACTATACAATTTCATTTTCGTGTCACTTTTTAGTAGTTTCTTAAGATGGAAAGTAGTGATGCAGAGCCAGATTAAGACCTTGTGGAGCCCTAGGCCCAAGCTAGTTTTGCTGCCCCTCCCGCAATTAGTAATTTACAAATGAATGTAAAATACAACTTCAATGTAGACTTTAGGGATATTTTAGTGACGTTAATAAATGATTGCTTTACATGGTTTCGAAAAATGTGGATGCATTTACTAAAACTACTCTTAAGGGACGCTCCACACCCGGCTCGCTGGGTCACTGGAGTCCTCTTGAAAAATCCTGATTGCAAAGCCTACTCGTGGCGAGAGTCGGACAACGTATGGCTAATAACCTGCGGCTAATTTGCACAGGTAATAACGCTCTCTTACTACTGACTCGCAGTTATCTGGGTGTGTAGCGACAACCTGTAAGCCAAGCCGCGGAAGCTAGTTGGGGGTAAAAGTCTGGCTGTGTCGATGGACTAACTGGCCACTTCAACCGGGTGCCTCACGAACACCTGTAAACCGTGTGGTGGTTGTGGTCTCAAGAACTTAGATTGTGGGTCGCGCTTATCCGGGTACGTTGCGAGTACCTGTAAGCCTTGTAGCGGAAGCTGCCCACTGTCATGCGCCACCAATCCGCTGATCCGGGTGCGTAGCGAACACCTGTAGGTCGAGCGACGGAAGCTGGTTGGGCGAGCCGGTAGGTAAGTCAGAAGGGGCGGTGTGTGTGGTGTAAGTGTTGGATGTGGTTTGCGGGCTTACTGCTCTGGAGTCGGACCTAACTAGATACTGCGAGCGCCATCTCACGGGCGAGCTAGCCACTCGCTGTAAGCTTCACCTGTAGGGTAGTTCTCTTGCAGTACCAATACAGCAATTCGGGGGGGGGGGCATCAGCGGGCCCCTGTAAACCAAGCTGTGTACCTCTGAATTTCAAGTGCTGAATTTCCGAGTTGTTTGGACTGTCATGTAAGCTCCCTGTTCGGGCATATGAATGATTTAATCGAAATTCTAAAGAATTTAAAATTGACCAAAAGAAACCTCCTTAGCTTTATCTCCCAAATTTTCGACCCAATTGGTCTGTTGTCACCCTACACCATTAGGGCAAAAATGCTTTTTCAAAAATTATGGGAATGCAAGGCAGACTGGGATGATCAGCTTTCTCTGGAAATTAGCCAATTATTCGCTAGTTGGTTCCAAGAATTACCAATGTTAAATAAAATCCAAATTAACAGGCATTACCTTAAAGCAGCGAACGGGGAAATAACTAGTCAGGAGTTACATTGTTTCGTAGACGCTAGCAAAAAGGAATACGCTACGGCGGTTTATATTAGTTACACCACTGATTCGGGTCAAGTAGGTGTAAGCTTAGTAACCGCGAAAACCCGAGTCACCCCAATTAAAGACGAGGAGTTGTCCTTACCTAGACTCGAGTTAATGGGTTGCGTGCTAGGAGCGAGATTGACAAATTACGTCAAAGGTACCTTCGAGGAAAATTTAGCAGACACATATTTTTGGACGGATTCAACCATCGCTTTAGCTTGGATTAGCGATGACACCAAACAATGGAAGCCGTTTGTGAGTAATAGAGTTAGCGAGATACAAAAGCTTACGGACAAGGAACGTTGGCACCATTGCCCAGGAATTCTCAACCCGGCTGATCTACCTAGCAGAGGTATCAAAGCCGAAAACTTAGTTGATAATAAAACTTGGTGGGAGGGTCCAGAATTCCTCAGGGGACCTAAGAACACTTGGCCAAAATTCGAGCCCCAAAAAGTAGATATGACCTCCGTTGCCGAAGAAAGGCGCAAGCTACCTATTCTAGTCGTAGCTACCAAAGAAGGCTTAGGGGTTCAGAATGTAATAAATTTAAAGAATTACTACCACGTAAACACTGTCCTTAGAATAACCGCGCGTATATATTTCGTTTCACAAAATTTACTAAAACAAAAGTGAGAACCAAAGGTTTAGAAAGAATTACGGGTCCCATTACCGCGGAAGAAATGGAAAACGCCGAAATTTTATGGTTAAAATCAGTACAAGGCGAAGATTTTCAATCCGAATTAGTAAGGCTTAAAGAGGGAAAAGCTCTAGAATCAGGTTCAAAACTGGCGTCCCTTCGTCCCGTTTTTAATGAAGCAGGGTTAATATGTGTAGGAGGGCGTCTCGAAGAATCTTCGCTGTCTTACGCGGAAAAGCATCCCATAATTTTAGATAAAAATCAGACACTCGCTAAAATGATAATTGTTAGAAGCCATTTTCAAGTGTTTCATGGTGGAATTAACGACACCATTACCCAACTTAGAGAGAGGTATTGGATACCTAGCGCCAGGCAGATAGCGCGAACTGTAGTAAAGGATTGCAATATATGCAAAAGGCTCAGCGTGAAACCTGGATATGTTCCTACCGCACCCCTCCCACACCCCTCCCACACGATAGGATTGATGAAAGCCCTCCATTCTCGATTATAGGTGTAGATTTCGCTGGCCCTTTGCGGGTTAAAATAAAAAAGAAATTACAAAGGCGTACATTTGTCTCGCCACCTGCGCCGTGACCCGCGCGATTCATTTGGAGTTGGTACCCGCGCTAAGCACCGACGAGTTTCTCATGGCTTTCAGGCGTATAATTGCTAGAAGAGGGGTCCCCACCTCTGTTTACACGGATAACGCTAAAACATTTAAAAAGGCTAATACCGATCTCAAGATTATTTTTCAGAACCTAAAGGCAGAGTCACTCAAAGAATTTTTCGGAATACGGGGTATTCAATGGAAATTTATCGTAGAACGAGCAGCGTGGTACGGAGGATGGTGGGAGCGCCTAGTGAGGTCAACGAAAACCTCTTTAAAAAAAATGCTCGGCCACGCCTCCTTGTCTTACACTGAACTCGAAACCGCGTTAACAGAAACCGAGGGAATAATCAACTCTAGGCCTATAACATACACCTACAATGATCAGAACGATTCTACACCTCTGACCCCCTCACAGTTTTTGCTTGGTCGTAGAGTTACTTATCTGCCCCCTCTAACTTTTAAACGTGAGAATGTACCTATTACGAGGAAAGAATTGATTAAAAGAAATCAGTATCGCGAAACTTTAATGCAAAATTTCTGGGTGAGATGGCGGAACGAATACTTAAAAGAATTACGGTCCGCCCACCACTCAAAACAAACAAATTACAAGGGTGAATTTCAAAACGGTGACGTGGTCGTAATCCACGAAGACAAGCTTCCACGCCACATGTGGAAGCTTGGTGTAATTGTAGAGGTGGTTAAAGGAAGAGACGATCTCGTCAGATTTTGCGTAGTAAGAACGACGAATGGAAACACCATTCAACGCGCTGTTCAACATCTTTGTAATTTGGAAGTGACACGTCATGAACCTTAGGTGATACTGCAGGTATCACCTGGGGGGAGTGTAGAAAATTATAACGTGTCACTTAATTGGATAATGTACATGTAAATGTATTGTATCATATTCTTAGTATTTGTACGCGCAGTAAATAAAATTAATGTATGTGTATTGTATATATAAAAAAAAGACTGCCTTTTATTGCGCGAGCAAGCGCGCTCCACGTGATATGTAACGAGTCAGTCTCGATGTACGTTTTGAATTGAAAAGTTGTTTCAAAAAGAGGAGTCTTATCGAAATTAAAAATAACAGTTTATAACGGAAATTTGGCAGATTTATTTTCACCATAACGGCTTGTCTGAGTAAATCGGGATCCATGGATGGTTTTATACTAAAATTTCGACGTATTATCGCATAGCTAATATACTGTTTCAGTCCGGAATATTAGCTCGACGTTCGCTCTCCCCAACGAACCCAGCATAGGAAAAGAAAACAGTCAACTAAAGGAATCTGATTTCCATACTTCGGCACTTCCCCTCCTCCAATTTTCTTTAGGGCCCCTATAAATTAGATGGGCGTCGATGCGTCGCATTGGGTGCATTGAACTAGTTACGCCACTGGGCGATCGATAAGAAATGCATAAATTTAGAGTACAAAAGATAAAATGAACTGGGCAAGTCTTGATCAAGGTTTTATATTCTTGTCAGATTGGCCTTGTAGTTGATTCTATACAGGGTAGGAGCTAAAAGTGAAACTATGACCCTCTACGTCATAGTTTAACTTCAAGAAATTCTACAGGCACTTGCTAATCTTAAGAGCAACGCTCCACGGCAGAGGGTTTTGCGCGCGTGAAAAATCATTACAATAAAGCTCTGTCTCGTAATATTAATAGCACACTCAATAGGTGTATTCATTTAAGTTTATAAAAATAATTATTACTTAGAATATTGTTTCTGAAAGCATTATGGAAAAAATTCAAAAACCTGGAAATTGGTCCTGTAAAGGTAGCACTTATTACTCTAGTTTATTTTAGGGATTTCTCAAAAAGAGAAAGGTGTAAAGAACGAGTGATTTTATACAGATATTTTATCCCGAGTGACGCAACGCTGAGGGCCTCTTCTCGTGACAACAGTACCCCAGGTGGGGTGGGGGCCAGCCACTTTCTAGGTATCTCTCTACATCGATTACAAGTATGTGCAACTGGGTACAGCCTTTGGTAATGCTGGATATTATATATGTAAGGTGATGAAAGTAAAAAGCTTTATCGACAATGTTAAAGTAATTTATTAAGTTAGACTAAATGAACATGGTTAACGGAGGGAACAAAAATTAGCGTATATCATAACACGAGTTATCAGAGCGTCTGCCCCTAATTAGTTGATTACAGGTTTGCCAGGCATTGCAGGTCTGCCGGACATTAATACCGAAATAGCAAAGACTAAATTATATAAATATATTTAACACTCCCCTCTTTGATATCACAGGTATAAATTAATTTCAACCACTTCACACACTTCTGAAAGCTTGTTTTTGTTAATAGTTTAGTGAAAACATCCGCCACATTTTCTTCCGATTTCACATACCGTAGGAGGAATTTATTTTGGGCGAGTTGATCACGTATAAAATGATATTTAATGTCGATATGCTTTGCCTTCTGGTTTTCCACGTGATTGGTTGCTAACGCGATAGCCGATTTACTGTCACAGAATAACTGAGGAGTATCTATATAAACGTCAAACACTACTAACTCTTGTATTATGGGAACAAGCCTCATCAGTTCTTTTATGGCTTCGGTGGTTGCCACATATTCCGGTTCCATTGTAGACAGTGCAATTGACTTTTGTTTTACAGAGCACCACGATATATCATAATACACTATATATCCACAAGTTGACCGTCGAGAGTCTATCGGCAACCCAATCGCTGTCGCTGTATATGGATACTTGCTTCGTGGGCTCACCATGGTAATATAGTCCTAGTTCCGCAGTTGATTCGACATAGCGTAGCAACTGACATAGGCATTTGCAATGTACTTCCCCCGGATTACTGTTAAACTGAGAAAGTATAACAACACTAAATAAGATACGGATATTGTGTCATACGTTCTCGATCATCTTCTTTTTCCGGACAATCCGTTTTTGAGAGAATAACATTGGTTGGGATTGGTAAGCTTACTGGTTTGCGATTTATGATGTTAAACTTCTTGCAGATTTGTTTGACATAATTCGATTGGTTCATCAGTAGATTTGAAATGAAATTCCACCCCTAGTAGCTTACGTATGGGGCCAAGTGTTTTAATATCGTATTTTGTTGAGATGAGTTGATACGTTTCCTTCAATATGTCATCGGTTTTGGTCAATACAACTAAATCGTCTATATAAACGAGTATTATGACCTTGTTCGGAATGAAATACAGTTCGTTCCCAACAGCTTGGAAAATCCTAAGCTATGAAATGTTTTTTCTAATTCAATGTGCCACTGCCTGCCGACCACTTTTTGGTAATCCGTACAGGGACTTTCGTAGCTTCAAACAGAATTGTCTTGGATCTTTACTTTCGTACCCTGGTACTTGCCTCATGAATACGTCATCGTCCAGATCACCATACAAATAAGCATTTTTGATGTCCAGATGATTGTGTACCCATCCAAGGGTAATCACAATAATCGCTATGAATAAACGTATTAAGGAGAAATTAACAACAGGTGAAAAACTCTGGTCATAGTCTTCTCCTTCCGTTTGATTAAATCCTTGAGCGACAAGTCGCGCTCGGTAGCTTATTATCTTACCTATTATCTTTTAATTTCCCGGTTTTGAAATTAGCTCAGTGACTTCACGCTTATCTAAGGTCTCCATTTCGTCGTCCATGGCTGCTTTCCATTCTGCTGCTTGTGGTAAGGTTATTGCATCGTTATAATTTTGTGGTATTGTTACCTCTGTCCAATAGGCGTGACATATTTCGTTGACATCATCTTCGGTAATATTTGATACCAACAATGCAGCCAAATTCGTTTTTGAAAAATCAAATACATTTGGGTCAAGTGGCAGGTCATTAGTTACGATATGGTCTACTTAGCTTTTCTTGGACCTCCACGTTATACCTTCTGGATCATGATAATATATATATCCTTGTGAAGCACCGTATTGCGAACCTCTCTATGCCATCCATCAGGCAAAGTCCCAATATTGGTTTGATTAATCACCTGGTTTCCCGTAGGTGCACCGCTAAAACTGTTGGTTGTGTTGCTTGATATTTTTGCAGTGCTCTTGTCTGAGGAAGTTGGTGTTTAATTACAGGTGTATCAACCTCTACATCAGATTCTTCCAACCACATCATGATGTCCTTATCACTTGAAACCGCCTTTGTCTGATACACGCCAAGTTGATCCTCATCAAATGTAACATGTTGGAATCAATGACCCTTCTTTCTTTCGGGCACAAAATGCGGTATCCACGTGTCACGCTAGATTATGGAACTTATTTCGGCGTTGCGCTTGCGGTATGTGGATAAATGCCAAACACCCAATGCGTCTCAAATACGTTGCACTTGGGGTGCACTCCATCCAGTACACACAGAAAAATATTATTGTCAATTTAATAGTAAGCTGCGGTCAGCATAGATGACAGAAGAATGCTGTTAATTTCACAACCAACTCTGACTGTTTTTTTGGACCGACAGAATAGCGTGGAAACTGAATATCGTGGAAAAGATTCCTTTTGGAGTTGCTAGAAGTCGCCACTAACTGAATTTTGAAGGCGTCGTTCTCCATATAAACAAGTTGGTCAGATTGTACCCATAATTTCACTCGCTGATTTCTTCAGTGTAACATTAAATATTTCTTCCTCTATTTTCTCGGCTTTTTTTGAGGCTGTTATTTTCTAAAATGATGTTCGCGGTAGTGGTGACCACTTCACGCCGCTATTGACGGTTTTAAAACGTGCCGCGAAAGGGAAATATCTCATCAACGGTGTATAAAGAAATTTCAATTGAAACTTCGTTAGATAGGTATTGATCAACTCTATATTATGGGTTATTCCACGAGAGATTGACTTGTTCACCCTACCATCGTGAAATTAAGTGAAAACTTGTATTTCACTTGTCCTAACGTTGCCAAATTTGGAATTTTTGGAGCGTATCTCATGTCTGCAACTCTGTTTCTCAGAAACTACCCCACCTATGCGGTTGACTTTCAAATAGTCGTAAGCCACTTCCGGACAAAAACTTTAGCCGTGGCTGGACGGGAACGGCTGCCGGCAGAGAATTGCTGCCCTACGTATAACTTGTGCTTACCGGACTGTCTCGAGCGATGCACTAAGGGTCCTTGCTGGTATACAAACGTTAGACCTGCTGGTGAGTCTGGAAGCTGCTGTATTCAGGTCCTTCTGTTTCAGAGAAGACAGCAAGCATTGTGAGATGGAGTTACAAGGTGGTAACTACCTCTACCCAGGTGACCCACGGGAGGACCACCCAACAGGTAAGGGAATTATAAACATCAAAGAGCAACTACCAATAGGGTAGAGGTGTTTAATGAAGGTTTGTTGTCCAGTAGGGGTGCCAGCGTGGCTTTTGTTGTGTAAAAGAACGGTGTAGAGGTCTATAACGTGGTCAGTTGCATTAATGAAAAGGTAGATGCGTTTTCTCTGGAGTTCTTAGCAATACATGAAAGTATTTGCTGGTTAAGGACGCAAGGTCAACGTCCAGGTGATGTTGAAACAGTTTTTACGGATTGTATTTTTGCTATTAATGCAATAAGCAATCAAAAACAATCATGGCTTATGCCATAAAATGCGTAAGATGTTGCAACGGATGGTGACGCCGGTCACGTTTACTTGGATAAAGTCACACACTGGGTAGGTAGGGAATGAGAGGGCTTACTTTCTAGCATATACTTGATTGTGTATGTCTTTTAGGAAGTGACTCCTAACTTCGTATACAGATCGGCGGCTCGGCCAGGACAAATGATGATAAGCCCCTCTAATGCTTAGGCTGTGCACGGGGTGTATAAATACAATAGTCTGATGCCAGTGGCAGCTGTCCCTTAATGGGTCAGATTGTGCGATAACTGGTGGCTTTACCGGGGAGTCAAGGTCCGTCTTTTGTAACCCATATGAGCGGTTGCACACTAGGAGATGTTAGCTCCGTTCAAATGGTCCTATGTCATCCTCCGACTTCGGTCAGGAAAGGGCTGGTAACTGGGTTTCGGCTCAGGCTAACGGAGAAGGTACAGGCAAACTGTTCACCTCGAAGGATTGGGTAGCCTGCTGTGGGGCTCCGTATGAGGCGCAGAGGTCCTGTTTCCCGGCCTTTTGGGGCAACAATGGGTGTCCGGTGCCAACTGTGGGCCTCTGTGTACCTGTTGTTCCCCTTTAGAAGCTCTTTCTTAAGGGTATACGGCTCTCTTCATACGTGGGTAGGCTGTTGGCTGGAGTTGAACCTTCTGCTGGGTTGAGCGGCTTGCGCCGAAGGTGAGACCGTCAGCGGTAGGGTTATCTACCTGTATTAGCTGTTCTGTCACCTGTCCAGGCTGTGGACGCTGCCGTAAGCTATTAGGATGATAGAGTTCCAGCGGCTGCGGTTAGACGGAACGGTTTTCTGTGGCTGCGGCTGGATGGAATGGCTGGCGGCGGCTGCGGCTGGATGAAACGGCTAGCTGCGGATGCAGCGGTTGGGAGCACCGGTATATAAATTCTGATCACATGGCTGCGGCTGGACGGGAACGGCTGGCGGCAGCTGTGACTGGGCAGAACGGCGGGCTGCGGTTGCAACTGGACGGGAATGGCTGGCGGTGGCACAACTCGTTGTAGAAGCGGCTTATTAGACTCGAAGTCGGACTCATTCTCCCTCCAAAATAATATTTAATTTTATAAATCTGATCAGGAATTTGAGAAAAGTTCGAGGTCGGAAGATATAGCGTCGTGGCTTAACGGAACGGCTGGCTGTGGCTGCGGCAGGACGGGAAAGGCTGACGGCGTCAGAACTCGTTGTAGAAGCGGCTTATTAGACTCGAAGTCGGACTCATTCTCCCTCCAAAATAATATTTATTTTATAAATCTAATCAGGAATTAGAGAAAAATTCGAGGTTGGAAGTTAGAGCGTCGTGGCTGAACGGGAACGGTTTACGGCGGTGGCGGCAGGACGGAAATGGTAGGCGGCGTCAGAACTCGTTGTAGAAGCGGCTTATTAGACTCGAAGTCAGACTCGTTCTTCCTCCCAAATAATATTTTATTATATAAATCTGATCAGGAATTTGAGAAAAGTTCGAGGTCGGAAGATATAGCGTCGTGGCTGGCGGCTGTACGGGAATGGCTACGGCGTCAGAACTCGTTGTAGAAGCGGCTTATTAGACTCGAAATCGGACTCGTTCTTCCTCCCAAATTATATTTTATTTTATAAATCTGATCAGGAATTTGAGAAAAGTTCGAGGTCGGAAGATATAGCGTCATGGCTAGACGGAACGGCTGGCTGTGGCTGCGGCAGGACGGGAAAGGCTGACGGCGTCAGAACTCGTTGTAGAAGCGGCTTATTAGACTCGAAGTCGGACTCATTCTCCCTCCAAAATAATATTTATTTTATAAATCTAATCAGGAATTTGAGAAAAATTCGAGGTTGGAAGTTAGAGCGTCGTTGCTGAACGGGAACGGTTTACGTCGGTGGCGGCAGGACGGAAATGGCAGGCGGCGTCAGAACTCGTTGTAGAAGCGGCTTATTAGACTCGAAGTCAGACTCGTTCTTCCTCCCATATAATTTTTTTTTATATAAATCTAATCAGGAATTTGAGAATAATTCGAGGTTGGAAGTTATAGCGTCGTGGCTGTACGGGAAAGGCTACGGCGTCAGAACTCGTTGCAGAAACGGCTTATTAGACTCGAAGTCAGACTCGTTCTTCCTCCCAAATTATATTTTATTTTATAAATCTGATCAGGAATTTGAGAAAAGTTCGAGTTCGAAAGTTATAGCTGGACGGGAACGGTTGGCGGCGGTGGTGGCTGTACGGGAATGGCTTACGGCGTCAGAACTCGTTGTAGAAGCGGCTTATTAGACTCGAAGTCGGACTCGTTCTTCCTCCCAAATAATATTTTATTATATAAATATGATCAGGAATTTGAAAAAAGTTCGAGTTCGAAAGTTATAGCGTAGTGGCTGAACGGGAACGGTTGGCGGCTGTACGGGAATGGCTTACGGCGTCAGAACTAGTTTTAGAAGCGGCTTATTAGACTCGAAGTCGGACTCGTTCTTCCTCCCAAATAATATTTTGTTATATAAATCTGATCAGGAGTTTGAAAAAAGTTCGAGTTCGGAAGTTATAGCGTCGTGGCTGGACGGGAACGGTTGGCGGCGGTACGGCGTCAGAATTCGTTGTAGAAGCGGCTTATTAGACTCTAAATCGGACTCGTTCTTCCTCCCAAATAATATTTTATTATATAAATCTGATCAGGAATTTGAGAAAAGTTCGAGTTCGAAAGTTATGGCTGTACGGGAATGGTTTACGGCGTCAGAACTCGTTGTAGAAGCGGCTTATTAGACTCGAAGTGGGACTCGTTCTTCCTCCCAAATAATATTTTATTATATAAATCTGATCAGGAATTTGAGAAAAGTTCGAGTTCGAAAGTTATGGCTGTACGGGAATGGTTTACGGCGTCAGAACTCGTTGTAGAAGCGGCTTATTAGACTCGAAGTGGGACTCGTTCTTCCTCCCAAATAATATTTTATTATATAAATCTGATCAGGAATTTGAGAAAAGTTCGAGTTCGAAAGTTATGGCTGTACGGGAATGGTTTACGGCGTCAGAACTCGTTGTAGAAGCGGCTTATTAGACTCGAAGTCGGACTCGTTCTTCCTCATAAATAATATTTTATTATACAGGGTCTTTTTTTTGCTCGGAAAAGTGTTTTTTTTCAAAAACTATTTATAGTACCGATTTCAAATTTGGAAGGTCAATTCTCTATACCGGGGGACATTAGTTTGAGAAATTTGAGCGTTTTCGGTAATGTTTTTCACCAATTTTGAAAAATTATTTTTCGACCACTAGGTGCGAGATAAAAAATTTCTATTATAAAGTTGTAGGCCGTCATCGAAAACCCTTAAAAATTGTTCACTCGACGAAAAACAATTTATTTATCAGTGAAAATTCGAGCTTGAAAAATTTACAAGTTGGTGAAGCCAAATTACGATTGTTTGAAATGATAATTGAAACCGAATTACCTAATCCAGTTGAAACTTTGGTTAAAAAACGACCGGATTTAAAAAACACGAGGCTATAGGTCAATCCTAAACATGCATTGGGTATTTAAAGGAAAACTTTGGGAGATTATTATCAGTGTTTGATAATATTTCGAACAATGCCTCGTTATTCAGTAGCTGAGCGTACCGAGATAGTTGCCATTTACTATGGAGAAGCAGCGCAAAACCTTAAAAGAGTGACTGAAATCTTCGCAGAAAGACATCCAAATGGAGCACCATCAGTAAATACAGTAAGACGAGCAATTCACGATTTCAATCAATTTGGTAACTTGCAACCTAGGTTTCGCGGATTGGGTCAACCGGATTTAGACTTCGAGAACAATGTACTCGCGTACTTTGTGGCATATCCTCGTCACAGTTGCGCTAACGCCGCTGCTGATTTGGGTTGTTCTGCAAATCGTGTGTGGAAAATTCTTCGTGAGAATCGCTATCACCCATACAGAGCTACGCTCCACCAAGGACTAATTGACGGAGACCATCAAAGACGTTATGAATTTAGCAACTGGTTACTAAATGCTGTCCAAGAAGATAGACAATTTTTGCGCCATGTTTTGTTCTCCGACGAAGCGTCATTTTCTAGAGATGGGCCCTTTAATCATCAAAACAGCCATCTTTGGTCTGACATCAACCCACATTGGGGTTTTGAATATCATCACCAGGTTCAATTTGAACGGCTCAATGTTTGGGTTGGACTTGTTGGAAACCGTTTGATTGGTCCCTTTTTCCTGCCGACGAACCTCAACGGCCAAAGGTATTTACATTTTCTACAGAACGAACTGAGTGACGCAATCGACGACCTTCCATTGGCTGAAAGACGTCAGTTGTGGTTTCAGCAAGATGGCGCCCCTCCGCATTTTTCCCGGCAAGTAACTGAGCACCTCAACAACGAGTTTCCTGAAAGGTGGTGGATAGGGAGAAATGGTCCAGTGCATTGGCCAGCAAGGTCACCTGACCTAACACCGCTGGATTATTTTCTCTGGGGATTCGTTAAAGCAAAGGTATACGCCACGCCCATTGAAACTAGGGAGGAACTCATTAGACGAATAATCAGTGCTTGCCGAGACGTCACACCAGAAATGGTAGAGAAAGCGTTTGAGAACTTAATTGTCCGCGCACAAACCTGTGTTGCAGCCAATGGTGATATTATTGAAAATGTTTTGTAAAAATTTATGTGAATAAAATATCTGCATTTAAAAACCAAACGTGTACATTTTTTAAGTGTGAAAACTCTACTACGTTTGTATTAAACTTGTTCCCTTTTCAATTATCATTTCAAACAATCGTAATTTGGCTTCACCAACTTGTAAATTTTTCAAGCTCGAATTTTCACTGATAAATAAGTTGTTTTTCGTCGAGTGAACAATTTTTAAGGGTTTTCGATGACGGCCTACAACTTTATAATAGAAATTTTTTATCTCGCACCTAGTGGTCGAAAAATAATTTTTCAAAATTGGTGAAAAACATTACCGAAAACGCTCAAATTTCTCAAACTGATGTCCCCCGGTATAGATAATTGACCTTCCAAATTTGAAATCGGTACTATAAATAGTTTTTGAAAAAAAACACTTTTCCGAGCCAAAAAAAAGACCCTGTATAATCTGATCAGGAATTTGAAAAAAGTTCGGAAGTTATAGCGTTGGCGTCGGTGGCGGTTGTACGGGAATGGCTACCGGCGTCAGAACTCGTTGTAGAAGTGGCTTATTAGACTCGAAGTCGGACTCGTTCTTCCTCATAAATAATATTTTATTATATAAATCTGATCAGGAATTGGAAAAAAGTTCGAGTTCGGAAGTTATAGCGGTGGCGGTTGTACGGGAAGGGTTTACGGCGTCAGAACTCGTTGTAGAAGTGGCTTATTAGACTCGAAGTCGGACTCGTTCTTCCTCCCAAATAATATTTTATTATATAAATTTGATCAGGAATTTGAAAAAAGTTCGAGTTCGAAAGCTATAGCGTCGTGGCTGGACGGGAACGGTTGGCGGCGGTGGCAACTGTACGGGAATGGCTTACGGCGTCAGAACTCGTTTTAGAAGCGGCTTATTAGACTCGAAGTCGGACTCGTTCTTCCTCCCAAATAATATTTTATTATATAAATCTGATCAGGAATTTGAAAAAAGTTCGAGTTCGGAAGGGAACGGTTGGCGGCGGTGGCGGCTGTACGGCGTCAGAACTCGTTGTAGAAGCGGCTTATTAGACTCGAAGTCGGACTCGTTCTTCCTCCCAAATAATATTTTATTATATAAATCTGATCAGGAGTTTGAAAAAAGTTCGAGTTCGGAAGTTATAGCGTCGTGGCTGGACGGGAACGGTTGGCCGCTGTACGGGAAGGGCTAACGGCGTCAGAACTCGTTGTAGAAGTGGCTTATTAGACTCGAAGTCGGACTCGTTCTTCCTCCCAAATAATATTTTATTATATAAATCTGATCAGGAATTTGAGAAAAGTTCGAGTTCGAAAGTTATGGCTGTACGGGAATGGTTTACGGCGTCAGAACTCGTTGTAGAAGCGGCTTATTAGACTCGAATTCGGACTCGTTCTTCCTCATAAATAATATTTTATTATATAATCTGATCAGGAATTTGAAAAAAGTTCGAGTTCGGAAGTTATAGCGTTGGCGTCGGTGGCGGTTGTACGGGAATGGCTTACGGCGTCAGAACTCGTTTTAGAAGCGGCTAATTAGACTCGAAGTCGGACTCGTTCTTCCTCCCAAATAATATTTTATTATATAAATCTGATCAGGAGTTTGAAAAAAGTTCGAGTTCGGAAGTTATAGCGTCGTGGCTGGACGGGAACGGTTGGCCGCTCTACGGGAAGGGCTAACGGCGTCAGAACTCGTTGTAGAAGCGGCTTATTAGACTCGAAGGCGGACTCGTTCTTCCTCCCAAATAATATTTTATTATATAAATCTGATGAGGAATTTGAGAAAAGTTCGAGTTCGAAAGTTATAGCTGGACGGGAACGGTTGGCGGCGGTGGTGGCTGTACGGCGTCAGAACTCGTTGTAGAAGCGGCTTATTAGACTCGAAGTCGGACTTGTTCTTCCTCATAAATAATATTTTATTATATAAATCTGATCAGGAATTTGAGAAAAGTTCGAGTTCGAAAGTTATAGCTGGACGGGAACGGTTGGCGGCGGCTGTACGGGAATGGCTTACGGCGTCAGAACTCGTTGTAGAAGTGGCTTATTAGACTCGAAGTCGGACTCGTTCTTCCTCATAAATAATATTTTATTATATAAATCTGATCAGGAATTTGAAAAAAGTTCGAGTTCGGAAGTTATAGCGTTGGCGGCGGTGGCGGTTGTACGGAATTGGCTTACGGCGTCAGAACTCGTTGTAGAAGCGGCTTATAAGACTCGAAGTCGGACTCGTTCTTCCTCCCAAATAATATTTTATTATATAAATCTGATCAGGAATTTGAGAAAAGTTCGAGTTCGAAAGTTATAGCTGGACGGGAACGGTTGGCGGCGGCTGTACGGGAATGGCTTACGGCGTCAGAACTCGTTGTAGAAGTGGCTTATTAGACTCGAAGTCGGACTCGTTCTTCCTCATAAATAATATTTTATTATATAAATCTGATCAGGAATTTGAAAAAAGTTCGAGTTCGGAAGTTATAGCGTTGGCGGCGGTGGCGGTTGTACGGAATTGGCTTACGGCGTCAGAACTCGTTGTAGAAGCGGCTTCTTAGACTCGAAGTTGGACTCGTTCTTCCTCATCAATAATATTTTACTATATAAATCTGATCTGGAATTTGAGAAAATTTCGAAAGTTATAGCGTGGCGGCTGTACGGGAACGGCTTACGGCGTCAGAACTCGTTGTAGAAGCGGCTTATTAGACTAGAAGTCGGACTCGTTCTTCCTCATAAATAATATTTTATTATATAAATCTAATCAGGAATTTGAAAAAAAAATCGAGTTCGGAAGTTATAGCGTCGTGGCTGGACGGGAACGGTTGGCGGCGGTGGCGGCTGTACGGGAACGGCTTACGGCGTCAGAACTCGTTGTAGAAGCGGCTTATTAGACTCGAAGTCGGACTCATTCTCCCTCCAAAATAATATTTATTTTATAAATCTAATCAGGAATTAGAGAAAAATTCGAGGTTGGAAGTTAGAGCGTCGTGGCTGAACGGGAACGGTTTACGGCGGTGGCGGCAGGACGGAAATGGTAGGCGGCGTCAGAACTCGTTGTAGAAGCGGCTTATTAGACTCGAAGTCAGACTCGTTCTTCCTCCCAAATAATATTTTATTATATAAATCTGATCAGGAATTTGAGAAAAGTTCGAGGTCGGAAGATATAGCGTCGTGGCTGGCGGCTGTACGGGAATGGCTACGGCGTCAGAACTCGTTGTAGAAGCGGCTTATTAGACTCGAAATCGGACTCGTTCTTCCTCCCAAATTATATTTTATTTTATAAATCTGATCAGGAATTTGAGAAAAGTTCGAGGTCGGAAGATATAGCGTCATGGCTAGACGGAACGGCTGGCTGTGGCTGCGGCAGGACGGGAAAGGCTGACGGCGTCAGAACTCGTTGTAGAAGCGGCTTATTAGACTCGAAGTCGGACTCATTCTCCCTCCAAAATAATATTTATTTTATAAATCTAATCAGGAATTTGAGAAAAATTCGAGGTTGGAAGTTAGAGCGTCGTTGCTGAACGGGAACGGTTTACGTCGGTGGCGGCAGGACGGAAATGGCAGGCGGCGTCAGAACTCGTTGTAGAAGCGGCTTATTAGACTCGAAGTCAGACTCGTTCTTCCTCCCATATAATTTTTTTTTATATAAATCTAATCAGGAATTTGAGAATAATTCGAGGTTGGAAGTTATAGCGTCGTGGCTGTACGGGAAAGGCTACGGCGTCAGAACTCGTTGCAGAAACGGCTTATTAGACTCGAAGTCAGACTCGTTCTTCCTCCCAAATTATATTTTATTTTATAAATCTGATCAGGAATTTGAGAAAAGTTCGAGTTCGAAAGTTATAGCTGGACGGGAACGGTTGGCGGCGGTGGTGGCTGTACGGGAATGGCTTACGGCGTCAGAACTCGTTGTAGAAGCGGCTTATTAGACTCGAAGTCGGACTCGTTCTTCCTCCCAAATAATATTTTATTATATAAATATGATCAGGAATTTGAAAAAAGTTCGAGTTCGAAAGTTATAGCGTAGTGGCTGAACGGGAACGGTTGGCGGCTGTACGGGAATGGCTTACGGCGTCAGAACTAGTTTTAGAAGCGGCTTATTAGACTCGAAGTCGGACTCGTTCTTCCTCCCAAATAATATTTTGTTATATAAATCTGATCAGGAGTTTGAAAAAAGTTCGAGTTCGGAAGTTATAGCGTCGTGGCTGGACGGGAACGGTTGGCGGCGGTACGGCGTCAGAATTCGTTGTAGAAGCGGCTTATTAGACTCTAAATCGGACTCGTTCTTCCTCCCAAATAATATTTTATTATATAAATCTGATCAGGAATTTGAGAAAAGTTCGAGTTCGAAAGTTATGGCTGTACGGGAATGGTTTACGGCGTCAGAACTCGTTGTAGAAGCGGCTTATTAGACTCGAAGTGGGACTCGTTCTTCCTCCCAAATAATATTTTATTATATAAATCTGATCAGGAATTTGAGAAAAGTTCGAGTTCGAAAGTTATGGCTGTACGGGAATGGTTTACGGCGTCAGAACTCGTTGTAGAAGCGGCTTATTAGACTCGAAGTGGGACTCGTTCTTCCTCCCAAATAATATTTTATTATATAAATCTGATCAGGAATTTGAGAAAAGTTCGAGTTCGAAAGTTATGGCTGTACGGGAATGGTTTACGGCGTCAGAACTCGTTGTAGAAGCGGCTTATTAGACTCGAAGTCGGACTCGTTCTTCCTCATAAATAATATTTTATTATACAGGGTCTTTTTTTTGCTCGGAAAAGTGTTTTTTTTCAAAAACTATTTATAGTACCGATTTCAAATTTGGAAGGTCAATTCTCTATACCGGGGGACATTAGTTTGAGAAATTTGAGCGTTTTCGGTAATGTTTTTCACCAATTTTGAAAAATTATTTTTCGACCACTAGGTGCGAGATAAAAAATTTCTATTATAAAGTTGTAGGCCGTCATCGAAAACCCTTAAAAATTGTTCACTCGACGAAAAACAATTTATTTATCAGTGAAAATTCGAGCTTGAAAAATTTACAAGTTGGTGAAGCCAAATTACGATTGTTTGAAATGATAATTGAAACCGAATTACCTAATCCAGTTGAAACTTTGGTTAAAAAACGACCGGATTTAAAAAACACGAGGCTATAGGTCAATCCTAAACATGCATTGGGTATTTAAAGGAAAACTTTGGGAGATTATTATCAGTGTTTGATAATATTTCGAACAATGCCTCGTTATTCAGTAGCTGAGCGTACCGAGATAGTTGCCATTTACTATGGAGAAGCAGCGCAAAACCTTAAAAGAGTGACTGAAATCTTCGCAGAAAGACATCCAAATGGAGCACCATCAGTAAATACAGTAAGACGAGCAATTCACGATTTCAATCAATTTGGTAACTTGCAACCTAGGTTTCGCGGATTGGGTCAACCGGATTTAGACTTCGAGAACAATGTACTCGCGTACTTTGTGGCATATCCTCGTCACAGTTGCGCTAACGCCGCTGCTGATTTGGGTTGTTCTGCAAATCGTGTGTGGAAAATTCTTCGTGAGAATCGCTATCACCCATACAGAGCTACGCTCCACCAAGGACTAATTGACGGAGACCATCAAAGACGTTATGAATTTAGCAACTGGTTACTAAATGCTGTCCAAGAAGATAGACAATTTTTGCGCCATGTTTTGTTCTCCGACGAAGCGTCATTTTCTAGAGATGGGCCCTTTAATCATCAAAACAGCCATCTTTGGTCTGACATCAACCCACATTGGGGTTTTGAATATCATCACCAGGTTCAATTTGAACGGCTCAATGTTTGGGTTGGACTTGTTGGAAACCGTTTGATTGGTCCCTTTTTCCTGCCGACGAACCTCAACGGCCAAAGGTATTTACATTTTCTACAGAACGAACTGAGTGACGCAATCGACGACCTTCCATTGGCTGAAAGACGTCAGTTGTGGTTTCAGCAAGATGGCGCCCCTCCGCATTTTTCCCGGCAAGTAACTGAGCACCTCAACAACGAGTTTCCTGAAAGGTGGTGGATAGGGAGAAATGGTCCAGTGCATTGGCCAGCAAGGTCACCTGACCTAACACCGCTGGATTATTTTCTCTGGGGATTCGTTAAAGCAAAGGTATACGCCACGCCCATTGAAACTAGGGAGGAACTCATTAGACGAATAATCAGTGCTTGCCGAGACGTCACACCAGAAATGGTAGAGAAAGCGTTTGAGAACTTAATTGTCCGCGCACAAACCTGTGTTGCAGCCAATGGTGATATTATTGAAAATGTTTTGTAAAAATTTATGTGAATAAAATATCTGCATTTAAAAACCAAACGTGTACATTTTTTAAGTGTGAAAACTCTACTACGTTTGTATTAAACTTGTTCCCTTTTCAATTATCATTTCAAACAATCGTAATTTGGCTTCACCAACTTGTAAATTTTTCAAGCTCGAATTTTCACTGATAAATAAGTTGTTTTTCGTCGAGTGAACAATTTTTAAGGGTTTTCGATGACGGCCTACAACTTTATAATAGAAATTTTTTATCTCGCACCTAGTGGTCGAAAAATAATTTTTCAAAATTGGTGAAAAACATTACCGAAAACGCTCAAATTTCTCAAACTGATGTCCCCCGGTATAGATAATTGACCTTCCAAATTTGAAATCGGTACTATAAATAGTTTTTGAAAAAAAACACTTTTCCGAGCCAAAAAAAAGACCCTGTATAATCTGATCAGGAATTTGAAAAAAGTTCGGAAGTTATAGCGTTGGCGTCGGTGGCGGTTGTACGGGAATGGCTACCGGCGTCAGAACTCGTTGTAGAAGTGGCTTATTAGACTCGAAGTCGGACTCGTTCTTCCTCATAAATAATATTTTATTATATAAATCTGATCAGGAATTGGAAAAAAGTTCGAGTTCGGAAGTTATAGCGGTGGCGGTTGTACGGGAAGGGTTTACGGCGTCAGAACTCGTTGTAGAAGTGGCTTATTAGACTCGAAGTCGGACTCGTTCTTCCTCCCAAATAATATTTTATTATATAAATTTGATCAGGAATTTGAAAAAAGTTCGAGTTCGAAAGCTATAGCGTCGTGGCTGGACGGGAACGGTTGGCGGCGGTGGCAACTGTACGGGAATGGCTTACGGCGTCAGAACTCGTTTTAGAAGCGGCTTATTAGACTCGAAGTCGGACTCGTTCTTCCTCCCAAATAATATTTTATTATATAAATCTGATCAGGAATTTGAAAAAAGTTCGAGTTCGGAAGGGAACGGTTGGCGGCGGTGGCGGCTGTACGGCGTCAGAACTCGTTGTAGAAGCGGCTTATTAGACTCGAAGTCGGACTCGTTCTTCCTCCCAAATAATATTTTATTATATAAATCTGATCAGGAGTTTGAAAAAAGTTCGAGTTCGGAAGTTATAGCGTCGTGGCTGGACGGGAACGGTTGGCCGCTGTACGGGAAGGGCTAACGGCGTCAGAACTCGTTGTAGAAGTGGCTTATTAGACTCGAAGTCGGACTCGTTCTTCCTCCCAAATAATATTTTATTATATAAATCTGATCAGGAATTTGAGAAAAGTTCGAGTTCGAAAGTTATGGCTGTACGGGAATGGTTTACGGCGTCAGAACTCGTTGTAGAAGCGGCTTATTAGACTCGAATTCGGACTCGTTCTTCCTCATAAATAATATTTTATTATATAATCTGATCAGGAATTTGAAAAAAGTTCGAGTTCGGAAGTTATAGCGTTGGCGTCGGTGGCGGTTGTACGGGAAGGGTTTACGGCGTCAGAACTCGTTGTAGAAGTGGCTTATTAGACTCGAAGTCGGACTCGTTCTTCCTCCCAAATAATATTTTATTATATAAATTTGATCAGGAATTTGAAAAAAGTTCGAGTTCGAAAGCTATAGCGTCGTGGCTGGACGGGAACGGTTGGCGGCGGTGGCAACTGTACGGGAATGGCTTACGGCGTCAGAACTCGTTTTAGAAGCGGCTAATTAGACTCGAAGTCGGACTCGTTCTTCCTCCCAAATAATATTTTATTATATAAATCTGATCAGGAGTTTGAAAAAAGTTCGAGTTCGGAAGTTATAGCGTCGTGGCTGGACGGGAACGGTTGGCCGCTCTACGGGAAGGGCTAACGGCGTCAGAACTCGTTGTAGAAGCGGCTTATTAGACTCGAAGGCGGACTCGTTCTTCCTCCCAAATAATATTTTATTATATAAATCTGATGAGGAATTTGAGAAAAGTTCGAGTTCGAAAGTTATAGCTGGACGGGAACGGTTGGCGGCGGTGGTGGCTGTACGGCGTCAGAACTCGTTGTAGAAGCGGCTTATTAGACTCGAAGTCGGACTTGTTCTTCCTCATAAATAATATTTTATTATATAAATCTGATCAGGAATTTGAGAAAAGTTCGAGTTCGAAAGTTATAGCTGGACGGGAACGGTTGGCGGCGGCTGTACGGGAATGGCTTACGGCGTCAGAACTCGTTGTAGAAGTGGCTTATTAGACTCGAAGTCGGACTCGTTCTTCCTCATAAATAATATTTTATTATATAAATCTGATCAGGAATTTGAAAAAAGTTCGAGTTCGGAAGTTATAGCGTTGGCGGCGGTGGCGGTTGTACGGAATTGGCTTACGGCGTCAGAACTCGTTGTAGAAGCGGCTTATAAGACTCGAAGTCGGACTCGTTCTTCCTCCCAAATAATATTTTATTATATAAATCTGATCAGGAATTTGAGAAAAGTTCGAGTTCGAAAGTTATAGCTGGACGGGAACGGTTGGCGGCGGCTGTACGGGAATGGCTTACGGCGTCAGAACTCGTTGTAGAAGTGGCTTATTAGACTCGAAGTCGGACTCGTTCTTCCTCATAAATAATATTTTATTATATAAATCTGATCAGGAATTTGAAAAAAGTTCGAGTTCGGAAGTTATAGCGTTGGCGGCGGTGGCGGTTGTACGGAATTGGCTTACGGCGTCAGAACTCGTTGTAGAAGCGGCTTCTTAGACTCGAAGTTGGACTCGTTCTTCCTCATCAATAATATTTTACTATATAAATCTGATCTGGAATTTGAGAAAATTTCGAAAGTTATAGCGTGGCGGCTGTACGGGAACGGCTTACGGCGTCAGAACTCGTTGTAGAAGCGGCTTATTAGACTAGAAGTCGGACTCGTTCTTCCTCATAAATAATATTTTATTATATAAATCTAATCAGGAATTTGAAAAAAAAATCGAGTTCGGAAGTTATAGCGTCGTGGCTGGACGGGAACGGTTGGCGGCGGTGGCGGCTGTACGGGAACGGCTTACGGCGTCAGAACTCGTTGTAGAAGCGGCTTATTAGACTCGAAGTCGGACTCGTTCTTCCTCCCAAATAATATTTTATTATATAAATCTGATCAGGAATTTGAGAAAAGTTCGAGTTCGAAAGTTATGGCTGTACGGGAATGGTTTACGGCGTTAGAACTCGTTGCAGAAGCGGCTTATTAGACTCGTTCTTCCTCCCAAATAATATTTTATTATATAAATCTGATCAGGAATTTGAGAAAAGTTCGAGTTCGAAAGTTATGGCTGTACGGGAATGGTTTACGGCGTCAGAACTCGTTGTAGAAGCGGCTTATTAGACTCGAAGTGGGACTCGTTCTTCCTCCCAAATAATATTTTATTATATAAATCTGATCAGGAATTTGAGAAAAGTTCGAGTTCGAAAGTTATGGCTGTACGGCGTCAGAACTCGTTGTAGAAGCGGCTTATTAGACTCGAAGTCGGACTCGTTCTTCCTCCCAAATAATATTTTATTATATAAATCTGATCAGGAGTTTGAAAAAAGTTCGAGTTCGGAAGTTATAGCGTCGTGGCTGGACGGGAACGGTTGGCCGCTGTACGGGAAGGGCTAACGGCGTCAGAACTCGTTGTAGAAGCGGCTTATTAGACTCGAAGTCGGACTCGTTCTTCCTCATAAATAATATTTTATTATATAATTCTGATCAGGAATTTGAGAAAAGTTCGAGTTCGAAAGTTATAGCGTCGTGGCTGAACGGGAACGGTTGGCGGCGGTGGCGGCTGTACGGGAACGGCTTACGGCGTCAGAACTCGTTGTAGAAGCGGCTTATTAGACTCGAAGTCGGACTCGTTCTTCCTCCCAAATAATATTTTATTATATAATTCTGATCAGGAATTTGAGAAAAGTTCGAGTTCGGAAGTTATAGCGTCGTGGCTGTACGGGAAGGGTTTACGGCGTCAGAACTCGTTGTAGAAGTGGCTTATTAGACTCGAAGTCGGACTCGTTCTTCCTCCCAAATAATATTTTATTTTTTAAATCTAATCAGGAATTTGAGAAAATTTTGAAAGTTATAGCGTCGTGGCTGGACGGGAACGGTTGGCGGCGGTGGCGGCTGTACGGGAATGGCTTACGGCGTCAGAACTCGTTGTAGGAGTGGCTTATTAGACTCGAAGTCGGACTCGTTGTTCCTCCCAAATAATATTTTATTATATAAATCTGATCAGGAATTTGAGAAAAGTTCGAGTTCGGAAGTTATAGCGTCGTGGCTGTACGGGAAGGGTTTACGGCGTCAGAACTCGTTGTAGAAGTGGCTTATTAGACTCGAAGTCGGACTCGTTCTTCCTCCCAAATAATATTTTATTTTTTAAATCTAATCAGGAATTTGAGAAAATTTTGAAAGTTATAGCGTCGTGGCTGGACGGGAACGGTTGGCGGCGGTGGCGGCTGTACGGCGTCAGAACTCGTTGTAGAAGCGGCTTATTAGACTCGAAGTCGGACTCGTTGTTCCTCCCAAATATTTTATTATATAAATCTGATCAGGAATTTGAAAAAAGTTCGAGTTTGGAAGTTATAGCGTCGTGGCTTGACGGGAACGGTTGGTGGCGGTGGCAACTGTAAGATAATGGCTAACGGCGTCAGAACTCGTTGTAGAAGCGGCTTATTAGACTCGAAGTCGGAGTCATTCTCCCTCATAAATAATATTTTATTATATAAAGCTGATCAGGAATTTGAGTAAAGTTCGAGTTCGAAAGTTGTAGCGTCGTGGCTGGACGGGAACGGTTGGCGGCGGTGGCGGCTGTACGGGAATGGCTTACGGCGTCAGAACTCGTTGTAGAAGCGGCTTATTAGACTCGGACTCGTTCTTCCTCCCAATAAATATTTTATTATTTAAATCTGATCAGGAGTTTGAAAAAAGTTCGAGTTCGAAAGTTATAGCGTCGTGGCTAAACGGGAACGGTTGGCGGCGGTGGCGGCTGTACGGGAACGGTTTACGGCGTCAGAACTCGTTGTAGAAGCGGCTTATTAGACTCGAAGTCGGACTCGTTCTTCCTCCCAAATAATATTTTATTATATAAAGCTGATCAGGAATTTGAGTAAAGTTCGAGTACGAAAGTTATAGCGTGGCGGCTGTACGGGAACGGCTTACGGCGTCAGAACTCGTTGTAGAAGCGGCTTATTAGACTCGAAGTCGGACTCGTTCTTCCTCCCAAATAATATTTTATTATATAATTCTGATCAGGAATTTGAGAAAAGTTCGAGTTCGAAAGTTATAGCGTCGTGGCTAAACGGGAACGGTTGGCGGCGGTGGCGGCTGTACGGGAACGGTTTAGGGCGTCAGAACTCGTTGTAGAAGCGGCTTATTAGACTCGAAGTCGGACTCGTTCTTCCTCCCAAATAATATTTTATTATATAAATCTGATCAGGAATTTGAGAAAAGTTCGAGTTCGAAAGTTATGGCTGTACGGGAATGGTTTACGGCGTCAGAACTCGTTGTAGAAGCGGCTTATTAGACTCGAAGTCGGACTCGTTGTTCCTCCCAAATAATATTTTATTATATAAATCTGATCAGGAGTTCGAAAGTTATAGCGTCGTGGCTGGACGGGAACGGTTGGCGGCGGTGGCGGCTGTACGGAAATGGCTTACGGCGTCAGAACTCGTTGTAGAAGCGGCTTATTAGACTCGAAGTCGGACTCGTTGTTCCTCCCAAATATTTTATTATATAAATCTGATCAGGAATTTGAAAAAAGTTCGAGTTTGGAAGTTATAGCGTCGTGGCTTGACGGGAACGGTTGGTGGCGGTGGCAACTGTAAGATAATGGCTAACGGCGTCAGAACTCGTTGTAGAAGCGGCTTATTAGACTCGAAGTCGGAGTCATTCTCCCTCATAAATAATATTTTATTATATAAAGCTGATCAGGAATTTGAGTAAAGTTCGAGTTCGAAAGTTGTAGCGTCGTGGCTGGACGGGAACGGTTGGCGGCGGTGGCGGCTGTACGGGAATGGCTTACGGCGTCAGAACTCGTTGTAGAAGCGGCTTATTAGACTCGGACTCGTTCTTCCTCCCAATAAATATTTTATTATTTAAATCTGATCAGGAGTTTGAAAAAAGTTCGAGTTCGAAAGTTATAGCGTCGTGGCTGGACGGGAACGGTTGGCGGCGGTGGCGGCTGTACGGGAACGGTTTAGGGCGTCAGAACTCGTTGTAGAAGCGGCTTATTAGACTCGAAGTCGGACTCGTTCTTCCTCCCAAATAATATTTTATTATATAAATCTGATCAGGAATTTGAGAAAAGTTCGAGTTCGAAAGTTATAGCGTCGTGGCTAAACGGGAACGGTTGGCGGCGGTGGCGGCTGTACGGGAACGGTTTAGGGCGTCAGAACTCGTTGTAGAAGCGGCTTATTAGACTCGAAGTCGGACTCGTTCTTCCTCCCAAATAATATTTTATTATATAAATCTGATCAGGAATTTGAGAAAAGTTCGAGTTCGAAAGTTATGGCTGTACGGGAATGGTTTACGGCGTCAGAACTCGTTGTAGAAGCGGCTTATTAGACTCGAAGTGGGACTCGTTCTTCCTCCCAAATAATATTTTATTATATAAATCTGATCAGGAATTTGAGAAAAGTTCGAGTTCGAAAGTTATGGCTGTACGGGAATGGTTTACGGCGTCAGAACTCGTTGTAGAAGCGGCTTATTAGACTCGAAGTGGGACTCGTTCTTCCTCCCAAATAATATTTTATTATATAAATCTGATCAGGAATTTGAGAAAAGTTCGAGTTCGAAAGTTATAGCTGGACGGGAACGGTTGGCGGCGGTGGTGGCTGTACGGCGTCAGAACTCGTTGTAGAAGCGGCTTATTAGACTCGAAGTCGGACTCGTTCTTCCTCATAAATAATATTTTATTATATAATTCTGATCAGGAATTTGAGAAAAGTTCGAGTTCGAAAGTTATAGCGTCGTGGCTGAACGGGAACGGTTGGCGGCGGTGGCGGCTGTACGGGAACGGCTTACGGCGTCAGAACTCGTTGTAGAAGCGGCTTATTAGACTCGAAGTCGGACTCGTTCTTCCTCCCAAATAATATTTTATTATATAATTCTGATCAGGAATTTGAGAAAAGTTCGAGTTCGGAAGTTATAGCGTCGTGGCTGTACGGGAACGGTTGGTGGCGGTGGCAACTGTAAGATAATGGCTAACGGCGTCAGAACTCGTTGTAGAAGCGGCTTATTAGACTCGAAGTCGGAGTCATTCTCCCTCATAAATAATATTTTATTATATAAAGCTGATCAGGAATTTGAGTAAAGTTCGAGTTCGAAAGTTGTAGCGTCGTGGCTGGACGGGAACGGTTGGCGGCTGTACGGGATTGGCTTACGGCGTCAGAACTCGTTGTAGAAGCGGCTTATTAGACTCGAAGTCGGAGTCATTCTCCCTCCCAATAAATATTTTATTATTTAAATCTGATCAGGAGTTTGAAAAAAGTTCGAGTTCGAAAGTTATAGCGTCGTGGCTGGACGGGAACGGTTGGCGGCGGTGGCGGCTGTACGGGAATGGCTTACGGCGGCTTATTAGACTCGGACTCGTTCTTCCTCCCAAAAAATATTTTATTATTTAAATCTAATCAGGAGTTTGAAAAAAGTTCGAGTTTGAAAGTTATAGCGTCGTGGCTGGACGGGAACGGTTGGCGGCGGTGGCGGCTGTACGGGAATGGCTTACGGCGTCAGAACTCGTTGTAGAAGCGGCTTATTAGACTCGAAGTCGGAGTCATTCTCCCTCATAAATAATATTTTATTATATAAATCTGATCAGGAATTTGAGAAAAGTTCGAGTACGAAAGTTATAACGTCGTGGCTGGACGGAAACGGTTGGCGGCTGTACGGGAATGGCTTACGGCGTCAGAACTCGTTGTAGAAGCGGCTTATTAGACTCGAAGTCGGACTCGTTCTTCCTCCCAAATAATATTTTATTATATAAATCTGATCAGGAGTTTGAAAGTTATAGCGTCGTGGCTGGACGGGAACGGTGGCGGTTGTACGGCGTCAGAACTCGTTGTAGAAGCGTCTTATTAGACTCTAAGTCGGAAGGTATAGCGTCGTGGCTGGACGGTGGCGGCTGTACGGGAATGGCTTACGGCGTCAGAACTCGTTGTAGAAGCGGCTTATTAGACTCGAAGTCGGACTCGTTCTTCCTCCCAAATAATATTTTATTATATAAATCTGATCAGGAATTTGAGAAAAGTTCGAGTACGAAAGGTATAGCGTCGTATCTAGACGGGAACGGTTGGCGGCCGTGGCGGCTGTACGGGAATGGCTTACGGCGTCAGAACTCGTTGTAGAAGCGGCTTATTAGACTCAAAGTCGGACTCGTTCTTCCTCCCAAAATTATTTTATTATATAAATCTGATCAGGAATTTGAGAAAAGTTCGAGTACGAAAGGTATAGCGTCGTGGCTAGACGGGAACGGGTGGCGGCTGTACGGGAATGGCTTACGGCGTCAGAACTCGTTGTAGAAGCGGCTTATTAGACTCGAAGTCGGACTCATATAAATCTGATCAGGAGTTCGAAAGTTATAGCGTCGTGGCTGGACGGGAACGGTTGGCGGCGGCTGTACGGAAATGGCTTACGGCGTCAGAACTCGTTGTAGAAGCGGCTTATTAGACTCGAAGTCAGACTCGTTCTTCCTCCCAAATAATATTTTATTATATACATCTGATCAGGAATTTGAGAAAAGTTCGAGTACGAAAAATATAGCGTCACGGTTGGCGGCGGTGGCGGCTTTACGGGAATGGCTTACGGCGTCAGAACTCGTTGTAGAAGCGGCTTATTAGACTCGAAGTTGGACTCGTTCTTCCTCCCAAATAATATTTTATTATATACATCTGATCAGGAATTTGAGAAAATTTCGAGTACGAAAGGTATAGCGTCGTGGCTAGACGGGAACGGTTGGCGGCCGTGGCGGCTGTACGGGAATGGCTTACGGCGTCAGAACTCGTTGTAGAAGCGGCTTATTAGACTCGAAGTCGGACTCGTTCTTCCTCCCAAAATTATTTTATTATATAAATCTGATCAGGAATTTGAGAAAAGTTCGAGTACGAAAGGTATAGCGTCGTGGCTAGACGGGAATGGCTTACGGCGTCAGAACTCGTTGTAGAAGCGGCTTATTAGACTCGAAGTCGGACTCATATAAATCTGATCAGGAGTTCGAAAGTTATAGCGTCGTGGCTGGACGGGAACGGTTGGCGGCGGCTGTACGGAAATGGCTTACGGCGTCAGAACTCGTTGTAGAAGCGGCTTATTAGACTCGAAGTCGGACTCGTTCTTCCTCCCAAATAATATTTTATTATATACATCTGATCAGGAATTTGAGAAAAGTTCGAGTACGAAAGTTATAACGTCGTGGCTGGACGGAAACGGTTGGCGGCTGTACGGGAATGGCTTACGGCGTCAGAACTCGTTGTAGAAGCGGCTTATTAGACTCGAAGTCGGAGTCATTCTCCCTCATAAATAATATTTTATTATATAAAGCTGATCAGGAATTTGAGTAAAGTTCGAGTTCGAAAGTTATAGCGTGGCGGCTGTACGGGAACGGCTTACGGCGTCAGAACTTGTTGTAGAAGCGGCTTATTAGACTCGGACTCGTTCTTCCTCCCAAAAAATATTTTATTATTTAAATCTGATCAGGAGTTTGAAAAAAGTTCGAGTTCGAAAGTTATAGCGTCGTGGCTGGACGGGAACGGTTGGCGGCGGTGGCGGCTGGACGGGAATGGCTTACGGCGTCAGAACTCGTTGTAGAAGCGGCTTATTAGACTCGGACTCGTTCTTCCTCCCAATAAATATTTTATTATTTAAATCTGATCAGGAGTTTGAAAAAAGTTCGAGTTCGAAAGTTATAGCGTCGTGGCTGGACGGGAACGGTTGGCGGCGGTGGCGGCTGTACGGGAATGGCTTACGGCGTCAGAATTCGTTGTAGAAGCGGCTTATTAGACTCGGACTCGTTCTTCCTCCCAAAAAATATTTTATTATTTAAATCTAATCAGGAGTTTGAAAAAAGTTCGAGTTTGAAAGTTATAGCGTCGTGGCTGGACGGGAACGGTTGGCGGCGGTGGCGGCTGTACGGGAATGGCTTACGGCGTCAGAACTCGTTGTAGAAGCGGCTTATTAGACTCGAAGTCGGAGTCATTCTCCCTCATAAATAATATTTTATTATATAAAGCTGATCAGGAATTTGAGTAAAGTTCGAGTTCGAAAGTTGTAGCGTCGTGGCTGGACGGGAACGGTTGGCGGCTGTACGGGATTGGCTTACGGCGTCAGAACTCGTTGTAGAAGCGGCTTATTAGACTCGAAGTCGGAGTCATTCTCCCTCATAAATAATATTTTATTATATAAATCTGATCAGGAATTTGAGAAAAGTTCGAGTTGTAAAGTTATAGCGTCGTGGCTGGACGGGAACGGTTGGCGGCGGTGGCGGCTGTACGGGAATGGCTTACGGCGTCAGAACTCGTTCTAGAAGCGGCTTATTAGACTCGAAGTCGGAGTCATTCTCCCTCATAAATAATATTTTATTATATAAAGCTGATCAGGAATTTGAGTTAAGTTCGAGTTCGAAAGTTACAGCGTGGCGGCTGTACGGGAACGGCTTACGGCGTCAGAACTCGTTGTAGAAGCGGCTTATTAGACTCTTAGTCGGAGTCATTCTCCCTCATAAATAATATTTTATTATATAAATCTGATCAGGAATTTGAGAAAAGTTCGAGTTCGAAAGTTGTAGCGTCGCGGCTGTACGGGAATGGCTTACGGCGTCAGAACTCGTTGTAGAAGCGGCTTATTAGACTCGAAGTCGGACTCGTTATTCCTCCCAAATAATATTTTATTATATAAATCTGATCAGGAATTTGAGAAAAAGTTCGAGTACGAAAGTTAAAACGTCGTGGCTGGACGGGAACGGTTGGCGGCGGTGGCGGCTGTACGGGAATGGCTTACGGCGTCAGAACTCGTTGTAGAAGCTGCTTATTAAACTCGAAGTCGGTCTCATTCTCCCTCATAAATAATATTTTATTATATAAAGCTGATCAGGAATTTGAGTAAAGTTCGAGTTCGAAAGTTATAGCGTGGCGGCTGTACGGGAATGGCTTACGGCGTCAGTAGTAGGGGAGTGTATGTTTGAGCATTTGGGGAGCCAGAGGGAGCTGGGGGAGCCCGGGTTAGTCAAGGGGAGCTAGGGGGAGATTTTTTTCAAAGGAGAATCAAAAGTTCGTGTACCTACCCTAGAGTGATTTTTGAAATATCTGTGGGGATTCAAATGTTTGCTTACTTATCCCAGGGTACTTAGAGGACAGAGAACTGAACTGTGGGGTATATCGGTACTTTTGTTTAACGGTACTTAGAGGACAGATAACTAAACAACATAGTCTAGGGTTATTGAAGATAATAAATATGCATTTATAATAATGGTATGCGTTAATTTCGAAATAAGCTTACTAAATAATAAAATCCAGCTTTCGAACTTAAAAATTTATTAAAAATTAAGATATTCCATCATGTTACGGACTACTAAATTAACCCCTCCATCAACCCTGCTTCCCTCTCTGGAACATAACCTTCCACATCTCTCAAGTCCCAACGTTTGCGTACCATCAGGGCCCATAATCGGTCCACGACGCTAAAAATATCATATTGTTATTACACTACATGGAAAGTTGAAATATTATTAAAAAACATACTATGTGCCCCGCACATTAGGGGGTGGATGGAGCGTGTCCTCCGCCTCTCTCTGCGCATCGCTATAGGAATATCAGCTGCGGAAAATACAAAAAGTATATACTTTGCCTATACATTATATATATATATATTTTAGTCCTACCTGCTACTCAAAATGTCTGTGATTTCAGCTATTATAGCCAACATCAATTCATCGCTCCTATCTACGGCTACGGATATCATAGGTCCAATCATTTCTATTATGGAATCTATGATACTATTTGTAAATGATAGGTAAATTGTATAAGAGAAACCCAAATGACAAAAAAACAAAAAAAACATACGTTATTGCGTTGGCATTATTGCTTGGATACGGCATTTGGGGAGGTACGGGCGGTACTACTTCAAGTAAAGAGGGACTCGGCGCGTACGGTAACGTATCCGAATCAGAACTAAACACAAAATTAATAACAAGGTAAAAATGGATTTTAAGGAAAATAAATTTTACACTTACTCGTATTCGGGCTGCTCAATTCTCACTGCGACATCGATGTCTCTGCTATACTCGCCAGAGCTCTCGGAGTCTGTTCTTGGCCGTTTAACCATCTTGACTTGTGAACTTTCATCACAAATGCACCTCATATATATATATACCAATATATATATATTGCACATGATAACACGTCGGCAGTGTTTTGAGTCATGCTAAACTTCCATTCTACGTATTTAGAATTCAGTGTTGGTAGATTTCCATCGACGAGCAACCTCGTGATAACCGGCAGATAACGCGATGAGTCATGTTTGTATTGTAATCTAAAACTTTAGACTTTCGCGATCACCTCCTATGATATTAATGAGTATCCCTATATCATCACTTTTAAGCGACATAATTGGTCGAAACTTTTGCATTTCATATCAATCTATCAATTCTGATTTGATTGGTTGATACTGTCGAAAGGATAAAAACGGGTGGTTTAATGGGAATCTGTCTATTCCGCTGAGATTTTTATATCATCGATTTTCTTAAGTAAGTTTTCCGCGAAAAAGAATCTTCTTCGTCATGTTTTTCGCGAACGTGACGAAGAAGGTACTCGTGTCCTGAATGTGGAGCCGCCTTTACCCGCAGGGTAAAATTAAGATCCCATACCGAGAAACATCACCCTGTATCTTCGCCTGCCCAAGAACTCTTTTACCAAAGTTCCGGACCGTCCGCTGAGGGGTTCGTTCATGAGATCCGACTCAGCAACCTCCCGAAAGTAATTTCCACACAAGCGACTCTCCCCGCCGTACCGACGACTCTCCCCGTTGATCCAAATTATCGTGAAGGTTTTCATTGGAGTCAAGAAGCCGGGCCGTCTCATCGAGTGGACTTTGTTCCAGTACGTAATAGAGTGATACATCGTGTCAAACGTTCACGACCTGAAACTACGGAAACTTCACCAACCAAAAGACAGAGGTCAGACGAATTCGATTTCAGAGACAGCCAGTACGATGATGATCTTTTGAAAAAGGTTAATTACCAGGAGTTGTTAAATGACGAAAATGTGGGCGAATTTATGACGCAGTGGGAAGCGGCAAACCAAGCAATTCAACCTGAAAATCCAGACGGAAGCGCTTCCGAGCAGGATCAATTGGAGGAGATTTTCGCACTGGGCGATAACGTCTTCGCCGCGAGGTTCACCCCAGCACGAGTGGAAACGGACGCGGAACAATTCATCGATCGTAATCGACGTGCGATCGGAAACTACCTGCGAAATAAGTTGAAAATTAAGAAGGGACTAAAATGGTACTTGACAGTACGGTGTAGATTTACTCGTCCCTTGGCCAACGAAGCGGGGTTGGCGGAGGTAATGCCGTATTTCCGAGGGCTGACATACGCGTTATTAGGTGAGGAAGATATAACCGGGAAAATTGACGAAAGTACAAAGAAAATTGTACAGTCAATGTCGGAATTTGAAAACCAGGGATCTGGATGGGTTTTAGACCGTATTCTTTTCCTTCAAATCAACATCATTAGTTACGCGCCTCTAGTCGGTGGATCCTTCATCGAAACGCCCGCAAAACTTGCCAACAAAATGGCTATCATCAACGTGAAAAACAGTGACCAAAAGTGTTTCATTTGGTCGATTTTGGCCAAACTGCATCCGGTAAACCGTAACCCAAATCTCGTTCGTAATTACACGCGACATATAGACGAATTGAATCTCGCAGGTGTTAAATTTCCTTTTGAACTAAACTCGGGGAAAATAAAAAAATTCGAAATAAGTAATAATCTTTCCGTTAACGTATTCGCGTATGAAGGTGTCGTTTTCCCGCGTTACGTGAGTACACAGGTCGTGGAAGAATCTCGCTAAATAGATTTGCTCCTTCTAGCCGAAGGGAGTAAATTTCATTACTGCTTAATAAAGAGTTTAAGCCGCCTCCTTAGTGACCATACCAGGAATTGTAGAAAAACTTACTATTGCCGCTATTGCCTTTACCGTTCTGCGGGTACAAATGCTGAAATCAACCATCAGATTCACGTCAATAACTGCAAAGTCCACGGCCCACAGTTAGTTAACATGCCAAGTGTCAAAAGGTAATATTACTTATTTTTCATATGAAAAAATAAATAGTACGCTAACGCTTAAAATTTAGGTTCCATATACAATTTATGCTGATTTCGAGGCAATTCTTCCGAAGGTGCACACGTGTATTCCAGACGAAACACTTTCTAGCACAACAACCTTGTCCCTTCACATAACGTGTGGGTGGTGCTTTGTCATTGTAGGACCCGACGGTAAATATATATATATATATATTTATTTATTGATTTATCGAAATAATTATTTTTACTAAAATGTTTTTCTACGTAGGTATGCCCAGTAAGCCAGTAACTTTCAGAGGTGATGGTGCGACAATGACATTTTTAGACTCGCTTCAACGGGAGGAGGCAATTATTTCCGAAAAGATCAGAGAGGTCAAACCTATGAATCTTTCGAGCGTTGAAATGACGTCGTTTCAAATGGCAACAAATTGTTACGTTTGTAAGAAATGTTTTACCGTGAAAGATATCAATGTTCGCGACCACGACCATTACAGCGGCAAATATCGGGGAGCTTGTCATCAAAGCTGTAACCTGAAGCTAAAAGCTCCAAACCACATCCCGGTCTTTATCCACAATTTAAGCGCTTACGACGCGCATTTAATTATGCAGTACATTGGAACTATCAAAAATAAAGACATCAACTGTATCCCGACTAATTCTGAAACATACATTTCCTTTTCTCTCGGGAAATTGCGATTTGTTGATTCGGTGCGATTTTTACCCGCCTCTCTAGAAACTCTCGTCTCCAACCTGGCAAAAGGAGGACCCTCAAAATTTCCGATTTTGAATTCAAATTTTGCTCCGGATGAAGTTGCGCTCTTCTTCGAAAGGGTTTGTATCCCTACGATTACGTCGACCACATTGACAAATTTAAAGAGAAAACGCTACCATCAAAGGAGGCTTTCTTTAATGTACTCACTAAGGAACACATAAGCGATAGCGATTACCATCACGCCAGAAATGTGTGGACTACATTTCACACTATGAACCTCGGTAAATAATTTTTAAATTACTATTTTCATTACAACTGATTAATGTTATCTATATTTTTATAGGAGAGTATCACGATCTATACGTGACATCCGATTGCCTACAACTTGCGGATATTTTCGAGGCGTTTCGGACCATTTGCCTTAGTTACTACCATTTGGACCCTGCGCATGCGTTCACAGGACCCGGATTTGCATGGGAAAGCGCACTCTACATGACCGGTGTCGAACTGGATCTCCTTTTAGATCCGGATATGCATTTAATGATCGACCGCGGTATACGTGGTGGGGTATCGATGATATCCCACCGCCATGCCGTGGCTAATAACACATTTGCCTGACACGTATGAAGCCACAAAACCCGACACGTTCATCACGTATCTCGGTAAATATTTTGAAAATAAAATTTGTTAGCATTATAAAAACCATCTATTTTACTTCCAGATTGTAACAATTTGTATGGTACGGTGATGAACGACCCTATGCCGATGAAAAGCTTCGTGTGGAGTACAGAAAGCCTCCAAAATATCCTCGCTCACCCTGACGATGACGTAAAAGGTTTTATTCTGGAAGTCGATTTGGCTTACCCGAGTAAACTGCACGACGAGCACAATGATTACCCTTAGGCTCCGGAAAAGCGTCCGATCTTAACGACTGAACTTTCACCATACTCCAGAGCACAACTTGAACATTTAAACATTCCGGTAAAAGACAGTCTCCCAAAGCTCGTCCCTAACCTAAACACCAAGGAACACTACGTTGTCCACTATCGGAGCTTGAAATATTATGTCGCCAAAGGGATGAAAGTCTTAAAAGTTCATAGAGTGCTTTCGTGTGAGCAAGGGACTTGGCTCAGTGTTTACATAAACTTCAACACGGAGAAGCGTAAAACAGCAACTAACAATTTTGAACGCGAATTCTGGAAGTTACAAAATAACGCCGTCTTTGGTATGTGTATGTTTTTTCCTCTGTTATAAACGGAAAATATAATTAGTTTTCATTTCAGGAAAAACCATGGAGAATTTGCGTAATAGAATCAATTTCTTCCTGGTCCAAACCCCGAGAAGGCCACCAAAAAAGCGAATTCGCCCGCATTCGAACGATTCACGATATTCAACGAGAACCTTGTTGGAATTCACCTAAAAAAGAAGAGTTTGACCTTGGACCGTCCAATCTTTACCGGTTTTACAATCCTAGAATTGTCAAAACGGTTAATGTACAGGTTCCACTACGATGTCGTCAGAGAGCAGTACGGAACTAAGGCAAAACTGTTATTCACGGATACCGGTACGTATCCATCGAATTTGTCGTTTTCGCTTAAAAGGTATTACAATATTTTTTTCCCTCTAATTACAGATAGCCTGACTTATGTCATTCAAACCCGAGATCTGTACGCCGACAAATTTGATTTCTCCTCGTATCCCGAGAACCATCCACTTTTCAGCTCAACGAATTGCAAAGTACTTGGTAAATTCAAGGATGAGCTGTCCGGAATCCCCATCAAGGAGTTTTGCGGACTTCGTCCGAAAATGTATTCGCTACTGTCGGCGAGCGGCGAAAAGAAAACGGCCAAAGGCATTTGTAAACGTGTCGTGAAGAAGTATGTACGACACGAAGAGTATCGTGACTGTTTGCTGAACAGAAAGGTGACCATAGCACAGATGACGCGCATACTAAGCAAAAAACACGAACTTTTTACAGTGCAACAATCAAAATTATGTTTAAACCCATGTGATGACAAGCGCTTCATTTTAGAAGATGGTGTCACTACTCTAGCCCATGGCCATTTCAGAATTCCCGCGGAGAGATAACACCACGTCCTCGCGCGCGCGCGCGTTTACTCGGTCAAATGTTTCCGCGTCCGCGCTGCTGGGGCCGCGCGATTTGTCGAAATATATTTTTTTTGTGATAATATATATATATATATTTTTATTCAAATGATAGCGAAAATAAAATTATTTTAAAAACTTTATTGAAAATCTTTTGTACATGAATTCTTCAATCATACTATCGTTTACATTTTTATTATTTTTAAACCTCGAAACAATATCATACATTTTAATACCCCTACATCTATTCATAGCGTAATAAACACAATGTCCACCGCAAGTTTTGCTTTTATTACTCTGAAGTTGCTTTGAATTAAAAGTAACAGTTTTACTATTTCTCTCGATGAAATCATTAAATCTAAAATAGTCCGGAGGATTCCCGTAGGAGTCGTAGAATTCGGTATTACGATTTGATGAGCAATATATCACAGTCCAGTGTTCACCGTTCGTATTCGATAATCCGGTATTAACAAAATATAGAGACGGAAATATTTTCACATATTTGGGTAATTTATCAGCCGCGAAAACGCCACGAAATAATTTTTTGGTGTACGGATCTTTTTGTAGGATGCTAGTCAATTGTAACGTGTCCATTAGCTGGTGTAATCAAAGACCACAGTCCTATTTTTAGCGATTTCTATGAGGTTTTGATATTCCGCGTAGTACAGTACGGTAACGGTTTTGGGTAAATCTTTCACAAACTTTAATTCTAATCTCACGCTCCCGTTCCTGATCAAGTGAAAGTGCTCCGCCGAGTGGGAGAGATCCGCGGTGAGATCGTATACAAATAGGCAATTTCCTTCGGCGAGTTCTTCTCGATTAATTAGATTTCCTTCGTCAATATTAAATTGTCCAGTTTGGAGAAATAAGTTAATGTATGACCTCATACATAAGTCATTTTGAAGTTTGGAGTTAGGGGTTTATGGGGAATACACGTACCGTCAACGTATAAAGCAATATGGTTTACACCAAAGTTTTGGAAATTAAAAGGGGATTTCGAATAATCGCCCAAATAAGCGCTTTGTTCTATTAATCCAATTACGACTTTCTTAGGAATTTGAGAATTAAATAAATTGTCGCGTGTTGACATTTTTGATCCTATCGGAATAGAGTAGGTGTTGCACTCACTCCTAATAATTGGATACTTCATGGAGCCACGATCCAACGCTTTTGCGTGCGCGAGAATAATTTCCGGAATAATTTTAAATTTTATGATGTACAACGACGCTGTTTCAAATTTAACTTTATATTTAATGTCGCATGACGATTGTATGCAAAACTCGTTGGGATTTTTAATAAACCTGAATCGGAGATTAAGCATATTCGGTAGAAAGCGTGATTGTTGACACATATCGATATGAATGGTTCCAATCATATCAATTGTACCTTTTTTCGAAAACGTCATTCTTTTCTGAAAACCCTCGTTGCTTGCCAGCACGTCAAATTTCCCGGCTGTGTCTTTGTAGAAGAGAGAACTAGTCAAAAAGCTTTCTTTAGCCGGTCCTCCGAACGTCAGTAGAGTTTGAATCATGCTTTTGTATGCGTAATTCTTGGCCGATGTGGTGACCGATCTCTCATTCATAATTAAATGAACTTCGCTGAATAAGCTGTGAAGGAACATATTTACGGGACCAACGGTTTCTTTATCGTAGTCGGGATCTGCACCGTCAGATTTCACTATTCTCACTTGCACGTGGAGGAGTGTTTTGGACAAATCTAAATAAGTCTCGGAGTTTCCGGGGATATCGAAATTAATATTCGAATTTTCGTCCGCGTTAGAAATTGGATTATATTCCACCCATTCTCCACTGACAATTCCCGTTTGCGTGAGAGGAACCTCGAAAAGGTCAAATTCCGAGTTGGTGCATTTACCAGACTGATGATGAATTAAAGCCATTATTTTGAGAATATATCGGAATGTTTAGTTACGCGTCTCGCTCGCTTCTTAGCTGTGACTGAACTGACGAGTTGTATCTTTCTACGCTTTCTTTTTATACCGTTTCCAGACATTTTTTGTTTCACCATATCCTTTAACTCGGAAAACGTTTCCTTCCCGATAGCGGTACCGTGATTTTTCAATGAACTTCTTATCGGAACTCCACTAGCAACATCATCGGCGACTCTAGCGCCGGTTTTCAGAAACTTTTTTCCTAAGAAAATAGCGCCCCTTTTTAAAATTGGGACAGCTTTTCGAAAAGCAGATGCCAATATGTTACCGAGCCCGTAACCGCGTTGGGTCGATGAGCCTTGATAAAATGGGAATGAACCGTTCCCGATTTGCTATTGGTAATAGTTGTCATAGTCGATAGTATTATTTGAACCAAACCGAACTTGATTTAAATAATACTTTTCGTAATCGGAATCGCCTTCTCTGAATACTGTTTTCATGGTGCGCACGGGTCAATTTCTAACTGAGAAATGAAAACACGGTATAAATCTAATCAGGAATTTGAGAAAAGTTCGAGTTCGGAAGTTATAGCGTCGTGACTGGACGGGAACGGTTGGCGGCTTTACGGGAATGGCTTACGGCTTCAGAACTTGTTGTAGAAGCGGCTTATTAGACTCGAAGTCGGACTCGTTCTTCCTCCCAAATAATATTTTATTATATAAATCTGATCAGGAATTTGAAAAAAGTTCGAGTTCGAAAGTTATAGCGTCGTGGCTGGACGGGAACGGTTGGCGGCGGCTGTACGGGAATGGCTTACGGCGTCTGAACTCATTGTAGAAGCGGCTTATTAGACTCGAAGTCAGACTCGTTCTGCCTCCCAAATAATATTTTATTATATAAATCTAATCAGGAATTTGAGAAAAGTTCGAGTTCGGAAGTTATAGCGTCGTGGCTGGACGGGAACGGGTGGCGGCTGTACGGCGTCAGAACTCGTTTTAGAAGCGGCTTATTAGACTCGGACTTGTTCTTCCTCCCAAATAATATTTTATTATATAAATCTGATCAGGAATTTGAAAAAAGTTCGAGTTCGGAAGTTATAGCGTCGTGGCCGGACGGGAACGGTTGGTGGCGGTGGCGGCTGTACGGGAATGGCTTACGGCGTCAGAACACGTTGTAGAAGCGCCTTATTAGCCTCGAAGTCGGACTCGTTCTTCCTCCCAAATAATATTTTATTATATAAAGCTGATCAGGAATTTGAGTAAAGTTCGAGTTCGAAAGTTATAGCGTGGCGGCTGTACGGGAACGGCTTACGGCGTCAGAACTCGTTGTAGAAGCGGCTTATTAGACTCGAAGTCAAACTCGTTCTTCCTCCCAAATATTATTTTATTATATAAATCTGATCAGGAATTTGAAAAAAAATCGAGTTCGGAAGTTATAGCGTCGTGGCTGGACGGGAACGGTTGGCGGCGGTGGCGGCTGTACGGCGTCAGAACTCGTTATAAATCTGATCAGGAATTTGAGAAAAGTTCGAGTTCGAAAGTTATAGCGTCGTGGCTGGACGGGAACGGGTGGCGGCTGTACGGCGTCAGAACTCGTTTTAGAAGCGGCTTATTAGACTCGGACTTGTTCTTCCTCCCAAATAATATTTTATTATATAAATCTGATCAGGAATTTGAAAAAAGTTCGAGTTCGGAAGTTATAGCGTCGTGGCCGGACGGGAACGGTTGGTGGCGGTGGCGGCTGTACGGGAATGGCTTACGGCGTCAGAACACGTTGTAGAAGCGCCTTATTAGCCTCGAAGTCGGACTCGTTCTTCCTCCCAAATAATATTTTATTATATAAAGCTGATCAGGAATTTGAGTAAAGTTCGAGTTCGAAAGTTATAGCGTGGCGGCTGTACGGGAACGGCTTACGGCGTCAGAACTCGTTGTAGAAGCGGTTTATTAGACTCGAAGTCAAACTCGTTCTTCCTCCCAAATATTATTTTATTATATAAATCTGATCAGGAATTTGAAAAAAAATCGAGTTCGGAAGTTATAGCGTCGTGGCTGGACGGGAACGGTTGGCGGCGGTGGCGGCTGTACGGGAACGGCTTACGGCGTCAGAACTCGTTGTAGAAGCGGCTTATTAGACTCGAAGTCGGACTCGTTCTTCCTCCCAAATAATATTTTATTATATAAATCTGATCAGGAATTTGAAAAAAGTTCGAGTTTGGAAGTAATAGCGTCGTAGCTGGGCGGGAACGGTTGGCGGCGGTGGCAACTGTAAGAGAATGGCTTACGGCGTCAGAACTCGTTGTAGAAGCGACTTATTAGACTCGAAGTCGGACTCGTTCTTCCTCCCAAATAATATTTTATTATATAAATCTGATCAGGAATTTGAAAAAAGTTCGAGTTTGGAAGTTATAGCGTCGTGGCTGGACGGGAACGGTTGGCGGCGGTTGCGGCTGTACGGGAATGGCTTACGGCGTCAGAACTCGTTGTAGAAGTGGCTTATTAGACTCGAAGTCGGACTCGTTCTTCCTCATAAATAATATTTTATTATATAAATCTAATCAGGAATTTGAGAAAAGTTCGAGTTCGAAAGTTATAGCGTCGTGGCTGGACGGGAACGGTTGGCGGTGGTGGCGGCTGTACGGCGTCAGAACTCGTTGTAGAAGCGGCTTATTAGATTTGAAGTAGGACTCGTTCTTCCTCATAAATAATATTTTATTATATAAATCTGATCAGGAATTTGAAAAAAGTTCGAGTTCGGAATCTATAGCGTCGTGGCTGGACGGGAACGGTTGGCCGCTGTACGGGAATGGCTAGCGGCGTCAGAACTCGTTGTAGAAGCGGCTTATTAGACTCGAAGTCGGACTCATTCTTCCTCCCAAATAATATTTTATTATATAAATCTGATCAGGAATTTGAGAAAAGTTGGAGGTCGGAAGATATAGCGTCGTGGCTGGCGGCGGCTGGACGGGAACGGCTGACGGTGTCAGAACTCGTTGTAGAAGCGGTTTATTAGACTCGAAGCCGGACTCATTCTCCCTCCCAAATAATATTTTATTTTATAAATCTGATCAGGAATTTGATCGAGGTCGGAAGTTATAGCATCGTGGTTGTACGGGAACGGCTTAAGGCGATGGCGGCAGGACGCGAACGGCTGGCTACGGCTGCGGCTGGACGTTTGGAACGGCTGGCGCTGTCAAGACAGGAACGTCCTAATTTTGTTTTCTTGTATTCTTTTGCCATTAGTGTTAATTTCATATACTCTTGACCTACGATTATAATATATAAATTCCCCAGACTTATAGAAAATACTGCTCTTGACCATCTTGTTGTCGCTTATAAGGAGTAATGTTTAGCACATTAGTAATAATTAATTACATGTAATTCGAATGTTCCTTACGTCAGACTTGTAATTTCAACCCCTAATAAATAAAAACTAGCCCTTGTGGTTTAAGAGTAATTATAATAAAAATTAACCTTTAACCCCATATAAATTTCGAGCGATACATAATAAATTTAATTTATAAAGATCATAGAATCAATGAAAAACAATCTAAATATTTAGATATGAAAAAATTTAATAAGTGTTTATAGTGTTATTTTATAAAATAGAAATATTTATTCTTCTGGTAAACAGTATTTTCAGAAATACTTCGGCACTTCATTAGGTAATTATTCACAGTTTCCTTCACATGGTTTCTAACAAGTGAAACAAATCCAGTCTTAACAATTATTGCACTATAATCCTTCATCGTTCTTTTTCCTCGTACTCTGAAGTTAATCACATGTAGCGCATCTTTTTCCACGCTTAGACGAGGGGCAGGTCACTTCAATTTTGGGTGCGTCTTAATCCTAGTGAAATGATTAAATCAGGGTAATCAAGATTAGAAAATCTAATCACGATTTAATCATTCTAATCAGGATTAAATCATTTAACCAGGTCGAATCGAGATTTTATAATTAAAATCAGCACTAAAGTACGATAATTTAATATTAATTATTAATATTGATGGTTCTATCGTAAATGTATTTGATTGAAATGATAAAAAATAACTTATCGCATTTTATTTAAAACATCCGAAAACATTACAGCTTTGTAACAAGTTGTCACAGCTTAGTAACACGAGTTATCACCGCTTAGTAATTAAGGAAACATTGTAAAAGGAACGACTTTTTTTCATGTAACATTATTCTAATCCGCTCGTTCTAATCATTCCATTCACCAATATGACCATTCTGATTCTCCTTCAAATTTCTAATCGCGATTTAATCATACTAATCTTTATTAAATCGTTTCAATCGGGATTTAATTATTTTAATCAGATTTTTCATTTAATCATGATTAAACGTGATTTAATCAACAGAATCGTGATTAAATTGAATTTAATCAAAATAATCACGATTAAATCGGATTTAATCTTTCGAGGGGTGCGTCGTTAATCAAGGAAGTGACCTGCCCCTCAGATTTAACAGTTTTCTTAAAAAATTTCTCTCTCGGTTTCTCCGGTCTTAATTTTTTTACACTTCCTTTTCTCGGGCAAACGTTTCTATTTGAAGTTTTGCTTCTTCAAAATAATTCATACATTCAGCACTTGTTAGATGTTGTAGAGTTTCTTGACTTTACGTGCCGAAGTTTTATTAAATTCAATTCGTTTTGGATATGTTATAAAAGGGAATATAAATTACCAATTCATATTCTAAAAGAATTAATGAATACTAAGATAATTATATAACTGACTTCATCTAAATCTTAATTTTTCAACAGCCTTTTTCCGGGCCGCTACCCAGGCTGAAACGAAGAAGAGATTCAAATACTTGGTGCTTGAGTAACACTATGTGTTTAAAGCAGTGGCCATCGAAACTCTTGGCTCCTTCGGTTTGGAACTGACCAACGCTAGAGGTCGTAGGATTCGATCCGTCACTAATAGCGTTTTCCATTGGGAACCTCCGAGCACTCCCGGAGTGCTCCAAAATCAAAATCGTATTCCATTGGGAAAAAAGGGGCAACTCCGAGAGGGAGGATCGTCTTCCATTGACCAAGTTACTCCCTCCCGGAGTGCTCCCAGCTTCCCCAACTAAAGAGTCGGTGGGAAACAAAAGAGTGTTCCGAAAACGTTTCGTATTTCATTGGGAGCTACTAGGGCGCCTCCTACAGAGAGCAGTGACGTCATTCAACAAATCCGGATCACACTCTGAGGTTCCCAATGGAAAACGCTATCAGTTTCCTACTTAATCCAGCGCTTCGCCGTCGTAGTTCAACGAGGTAATGCCACCTTCCCACCGGGAACTTCCTTGGATGACTATTAGTTCATTATAAATAAATTACACCAAGTGACAATTAAAACTCTCAAAATAAATACTTATTGGACTTAAAAAGCTAGGGAAGCACTGATTCTATGATCTGTATAAATTATATTTAATTCTTATGTATCGCTCGAAATTTATTTATATAAAAGTTAATTTTAATTTTAAATACTTTTAAACAACGTGGGCTAGTTTTTAGCTATGATATAAACACTATTACCAAAAGTATACAAGAAATCAAAAAATAATTACGACGAGTTCTGTCGCCGTCGTACGTCCCGGTCTTTACGCCGCCAGCCGCCATCTCCGCCAACCGTTCCCGTCCAGCCACGACGCTATAACTTCCGAACTCGAACTTTTCTCAAATTCCTGATCAGATTTATATAATAAAATATTATTTGGGTGGGAGAACGAGTCCGACTCCGTGTCTAATAAGCCGCTTCTACAACGAGTTCTGACGCCGTAAGCCATTCCCGTACAGCCGCCACCGCCGCTATAACTTCCGACCTCGAACTTTTCTCAAATTCCTGGCCAGAGTTATAAAATAAAATATTATCTGGGAGGGAGAACGAGTCCGACTCCAAGTCTAATTAGCCGCTTCTACAACGAGTTCTGACGCCGCCAGCCGTTGCCGTCCAGCCGCCACCACCGTCAACTGTTCCCGTCCAACCGGCACCGCCGCCAGCCATTTCCGTCCACCGAAATCGCCGCCACCCGTTCCCGTCCAGCCACGACGTTATAACTTCCGACCTCGAACTTTTCTCAAATTCCTGATCAGAATTATAAAATAAAATATTATTTTAATGATTGTGAGACTGTTTTTTTATTTCAGTAATTTAGTATCTATTTTTCTAAAATTATATATTGTCGAGAGAAAGACCATAGTTATTTGGTAAAACAGTGAGGTTATCTTGCGATTGAGTTGTGGTAAGATGCAAAATTATTTTCCAAACACATGCAGATCTCTTCGCTCATTCGCTGACCACTCCCGCTCACTTGCAGACAATAACTCAAGTCATGGATTTTCCAAGTCCAACTTTACTATAATTCTTTAAATATCATTAAAAAATCTGCGACTTCATAAATTTTACCTCGTATAGTGAATGTTCAAACCTAATTGGCTATATCGCAATTTCCTTTGGTAAGTATTGTTCCACCAGTTCACTCATAAACTTCATTTTTAGTCTAAAATTTATTTTTCTAAAGATAGTGTCACTCGTTCTTAGATAATTAAAATAATAATTAAATTTTATTTATATTTCTTTGTTAATTAACCTTTTTTTTAGACATTTTCGTTATATAAAATCTTACTATTTTATAAAATTTATTTATTTTGGTTTTAAAACTATAGTCAGGGCCGTCTTATACTTTGGCCACCAAAAAATCTGCCACCCTTTTATTTATACAAAATCGTCTTTTCGGTGCAATGCATAAATAGGCCATATAATTATCAAATAAAAAGAATTTCGAGAAAAGAGAAGAAGCAATAATACACTTTTCAGTAAATAATTCAGCAAGTGAAACAATTTGTATGATTTTGCCCAACTTGTTTAAATGGAAAAAGACGCCTTTAAAATTCAGTCAGTGGCAACTTTTAGCAACGACAAGGGGAAACATTTCCACGCTATTCAGTTTCCACGTTATTCAAGTCGCTGTCATTTTCCACGTAAATCAGGATGCACGTTATTCAGGTCGCTGTCATTTTCCACGTAAATCAGGATGCACGTTATTCAGTTTCCACGTTATTCAAGTCGCTGTCATTTTCCACGTAAATCAGGATGCACGTTATTCAGTTTCCACGTTATTCAGCGTCTCCGTTTTTTTTATTGTCATGCTTCCTGTTAAATTTACTGGACACTCTGCTGTTTAAAAATACAGCAAGATAAAGTTACGGAGTATTGCTGTTTATTTAACCTTCATTCCAGACGTATTTAATACGGTAAATGCATGCAGTTTTTACAGTAAAATCCAATGTTTGTAAAAATCCAGTGTTTGCCATAATTTTAGTTATCAAACGTATTTAGTACAGAACCTATTCACAACCTAAAAATTTTACGGATCAATCCATTATCACATTGGTTTAATTAAAAATTTTCAAATATTTTATTAATCAATTCATGATAGATATATATAAAACTTTTATCAATCATTAAAATTATTATAACAAACTTCGACAAAATATTTTCATAATCCAATTGAAATATTTTATATATAATTATATTTAAAACTAAAATGAAACTTGTGTGATTTAAAAAATGTTTTGACAACTAAATAATAATTAGTTGTTTTATATACTAGTGCTTGCCGTTTATAACTGAAAAAACAGTAACGTGTGGTAAATTTTAAGCATTTTTGAAGTAAAACATCAACCACGGTTTCATATTGTTAATTTTAATAAAACTGTCATTTTAAAAAACAGTACGAATATGAATTTTTACAATCGCTACTGTTTTCTTCAAAATACAGCAGAAAGCTGTAAATTTTACGACAAACTGCTGTTAACCCACTTCAACTGCACCTTGCTGTAAATTATAAACCGTATGTGCTGTTTTTTCAACAGGAAGTTTTGAGTGTGTAGGCCAATGGAATCTTCTTCAGTAACTCATGTCGGGATCGATTACGAAGATGTGCGGCTGTTAATACCAATTCACCCCATAAGTTGGTTGGTAGCTTGGAATCTTCTAATATCGTCCTCACCACGTTCAATAGCGTACGATTCACTCGTTAAGAAACGCCATTCATTTGTGGTGAGTACACATTGGTTCGTTCACATTTAATACCTTCAACTTAACAAAGTGTGATGAATTCCGACGAACAATATTCTAAACTATTGTCCGCTCTTATGGCTTTTATTTTCTTTCCGGTCTGTCTCTCAACATAGGCTTTATATCGTCGGAAACAGTTCAGCGCTTCACTCTTCTTAGCCATCGTATAAATATGTACGAATCTGCTCTGATCGTCCACGAAGGTTATAAAGGATTTTGCTCCCCCTATTGAGGTCACGGGGGATGGTCCCTAGACATTCGTATGAACCAGGTCAAGAATGTTCTTGCTTCTAATGGTATTTATACCCTTATAGGACTGCCTCGGACTTTTTGCATGGGATACACGTATTGAGATTACCGTTGAATGTGTCTAAGCCTTGTAACATATGTCTGGACATATATTTGAGATCGGCTTCATTAATGTGCCCCTTCTTCTGTGCCACATTTCTATGCCGGTTAATTTTTGGACCTTCTCCGGAACTGATGATTCATGTGATTCATACCTTGTATTTGAATAACGATTGTCTATGTCATCTGGCTGTTCTTTTAGTATATCGGCATTCACTGCGTTAAAATTGTCTTTCGACAGTCTTGCTTCAAACGCTAAATCGCCATTTGGAAAATGTTTTGAGAGATGAGTTCTGAAATTTTCCGGTGTAGCCAGCCTGATCCATCAGACGTATTGACATTAAGTTTCTCCCCATTCCAGGGGCATAAACAACATTTCTTAATAGAAAATAATTCCTCGGCTCTTCATTAATCTGTATCCAGATATCGCCATGACCTTCGACTCCAGCTCTTCCATCCCCCACTGTTGCTTCAGCGGATAATGGGGTAAAGGTATGGAACCAGTCCCGACGACTGCTTAAGGGGTGCGTAGCCGCACTGTCAAGAGTCCAGTTATCAGTAACAGTCGTAGTACACATAGCTGATGCGTAATAAGCCCCTTTCTGTGGGTTGTTTTGGCTTCGATTTTCATATGTTCTGCCTTTCTTCCTGCTTCTACAATCCTTGGCTCGATGACCTTTCCGATGGCATATAAAGCATTCGCCTGGAACCTGTGTTGGCTTCTGTTGATTCCGTCCATTTGGCTTCTTTTCGAACTTGACATCTGATTTCGTTGCAAATGCGTCGACTGTATTATCTCCATTTCTATCCTTAGGCAAGTGATTCATACGAGTCTGGTAGAGAGGCGATCAAACGATATGACACTATGACGTCATCGACGAGATGACCTGCATTATCTAGTTGTCTTTTCACATTATATACTCTCCCGATAAACGCTGACATACTTTCTCCTGTTTGATATCGTATGACATGAAATTCTTCCAATAGGGTTCCAATTCTGGCTCTTGATGGTGGCTCATAGGTACTACTTAGACTTTTCCATATATCAACAGCCGTCAATGAGCCTTCGATTATACTACGCAGATCTTCGCTAGTTGCCATAAGCCTTGGATTGCCTAAGTCGAAATTTCTGTGTTATCTCGATATCTGTTTCTGCTGGTGCTGTTTCCGTTTCTATGACGATTTCCCACAGACCTTTATCCCTTAAAGCCATTTGCATAGAATATTTCCAACTGTGAAAATTCAGGTACGTCAATTTTTCGAACTGCCCGGCAATTGCACCGCCTTCCGCCATGTTCCTTTACCCTTTTTCGGGCCTTGGCCAGGTTGTATGATATCGTCGACTTCTTTTTACTTTTCATTCCCCAGCAGATATGCCATTGTTATATATGTAAGGTGATAAAAGTAAAAAGCTTTATCGACAATGTTAAAGTAATTTATTAAGTTAGACTAAATTAACAGGGTTAACGGAGAGAACAAAAATTAGCGTTTATCATAACACGAGTTATCAGAGTGTCTGCCCCTAATTAGTTGATTACAGTTCTGCCAGGCATTGCAGGTCTGCCGGACATTAATACCGAAATAGCAAAGACTAAATTATATAAAAATATTTAACACTGGATCTACAATTATTTACGAAACTCTGCCCTTCGCCTGGAATCTCCTCAACACCGACACGCGGTCAATGACCTCCTCTATTTGGGGAATTGTGGTCGGGTTCCTCGGCCATGAATCCGGACGCCCTCTTTCGATTTGACGCCCTCCGTCGCACTCGTTTTCATAGTGCTAAGATCCTTAAACCACAAGTCCGGACCTCCCTACGGCAATGGCACTTTGCATATCGCACCGTCGACAACTGGAACTCCCTAAATAAAGAAGTACTCACCTGTACGTCACGCCGATCCACCCGTCATCTCATCTGGGAACATCTCCGCCCGAAACTACGATAGTCCTCTGACTGGTTCCCCTTCTCCTCAACGGCTGTACACCCATCACCTTAATATTTGTGTCTTTTTTTTCATTTGTTTCTCTCGACTATTTTTCCCATTATTTTTAATACTCATTACCTACTCCTGTACTTTCTCTTGCTCTGTATGACTGCACAAAAGCTATATCTAGTTTAGCAGTCGATTATCTTATAATAAATAAAAAATAAATCACTTTAGTAAAGTCAAAGCTACAGACTTGGATACCGAATACGAGGATTGAGTAGTCCCTCGGGTAGTGACGACTGTGACGTCACGCTGAGGTTCTCTTCCCGAGACAAGCGAACGCTTCAGCGAGACGTCACGCTCAAAGGTTACTTAACTGAAATACTTAAACTATTGAATATTTATAGTAATACAAAACAACTATTTAAATGAGAAATATCTCGAAAATGAATTTGTTTTGACGAGTTATCGAACTTTATTTTGCGCGCAAGAAATAAAATATATAATTATTAGGTCAAAACGGAACATTTATACAATTACCACCTATTCGTCAAGACTAATGAACTAAAATCCTAGCAATTAAATTAATTTAATTTAATTTAAAATTCGTAAGGGCCTTTTCCATCGGCCCACGATGACCATAAACCATCGTGGAGAAGTGGGTCGGAACTGTAGGCCAGGGGCTTGTTCAGAGGTGGGTACGCCGTCTCGTTAAACCGCACCAGCAGATCCAGCATCTGGTTGAAAATCTGCAACCAAATATACAGATTTAGTAGCGGTAATTAGTTAACAAACTTCATGTTAGAATTATTTTAGTTGGAAAGAAACTATATACGTATAAATTTCGAATAAAGAACTAATCTACGCAAGGAAGAACCTGGGGTTACACTGTTTTACCGATGCCCCACCCAATTTAGGGCTCCATCTTGATTTCAGGTCTAGAGCGCCATCTCTTGAATGGCATAGGAAACATTATTCACGAGTATTATTATACTAATTCATTATTTATATTATTTTTATAAATACGTTATATATTTTGTATTAATATAAATTATAGTAGTTAAATTACATTCTAAATATTTAGCTGTTTTATTTTTAAATATTAGGTAATTTTAATAATTAATAGTATAAAACGTATCTAATTTTTGATTAAAAATATTCGTTGCAGTATTTTGAAAAGTATATTTAGAAGAAATGAAAAAAATTGGTATTTGTAAAAGTGCCCATTATAAATACTGAAATTTTAAACCATAATTTAATAATTTAGTAGAATTACATTGAATGTTCTCCTTTACGTAAAGCGGTTCTTGTTCGAATATCCAAGGAATACTAAGGTGGCCCTGATTATTCTCGTAGAAACGGGCGTTTTTATAGCCGAGATTGGCCAGCCAATGATTTTAAAAATACGCGTAAAGTCTGACGGAATTTATGTCACGCCCCTTTCCACAGGCGCATTCGCAGCACGGTGACTTAAACATTCAAAGTGTATACATATATAGCTTCCTGTTATTAGACTTAAAGTATTTCTAATGAAACTCATTACATCAGGCTCGTCCCTAGCAATGTTCTTGTACTCGCACGGATCCTTTTTGATGTTGAACAAGCAAGGAGACACGTCAGGTTCGCAGTCGTATTTGGACTTTTTCGGCCTTTTCCCGCATCTGACATTGATAATCTCTGGTTCGAAGATGAGGCTGTCGTCATTATAAAGTTCTTTCAAGACGCGTGCTACTTCGGAGTGACTTCTGAAGCCGAACGGAGCGACGGTGGTCCTGGCCGTCGGACCGAACCAGTAGTCCAGATTCTGGGTTGGAACCGACCCGAACAGGATTTTGTAATCACCTACTCTCAGGGCTCCCATCTTAAATATTGGGTCGACGTTGATCAGCGTGACGTTTCGAGGAGATTTGTGATTCTGCGAGAGCGCGTCCCACATATCCACGCCGTCCAAGTCATCTGGAAGGTCGTACGTGTCGCCGCCTAATGGATAATTTAGATAAGAAATTGTATTAACTGGTGGAACACATTATGCATGTAATTATTCTTTGGGAGACGTTCTATGTCGAAACGATTCGCGGACACATATATGTACTGTTCCCCCGACAGTAAGTGGGAAAAGCCGAGTGAATTTCAACGCTTTGAAACACGTAAGATTTGGGGAACCAATGCGACACTAGACGGATATGATTGACTTTTAAAGGGTAAGTTGAAAATTATTCGTTACCACCTTAATTTTGTTATTAAACGAAGCGCTTACGTTTAAAGTACCCAATTATAAAGTTTTGTTGCTTTACTTTTCGTAGTTAATTAGAAATAATTAGGTGAATCACAAAACAATTTGATTTTTAGCGTGGTGATTGACGTTATTGACAACACGTTATTTCTCATTGGCCGCTATCCCCAACGGAGAGTTAAGGCTTGGATACAATATGTATATGCTACTGACACCGTGTCAAATCCGAAAAATCTCCTATAGAATTATAGGATTCTACTACACGCGTTCACTCTTATCCTTTAGAGCTCGCCAAAATTGGCATCGCCATATTATCTAACACGGATATTACAAGAATTATCTTAGTAGGATAGTGGGGACTATTTAGTCTACCAGATGCAGTGAGGAAAATAGAGTGCGAAACATATCGTGCTGGTAACTTTTAATTAATATTTTAAATGAAATTGTTTTACGTATTTAAATTAGTTCGATTTCTTTTTAGTAGAGGCTAAGCAACTGGCTTATACACCGATTACGGGGCGAAATCTGGCTGACCCCGTTAATGGCGGAGGGTTGCTGATTGACCTATTCTTACCGCAAAAATCGGACGCGTGTCTCTTTCCCGTGGGAATCCCTCCGACCTTAGCGGAAATTAATTCGTTCAAAAAAGATTCTGCTAAACAGTGCATTTCGTACAATTGGTGGTAAGCACCTACCACAATATACGGAATACAAATTTGTTCGAATGAAAATGTAATATTGCCCCGTAAATACACATGTATGTGTATGAGGTGAAGCAATGTTAGTTTTTACCGAACGAAGCTAAGTCTATTTTTAAGATATTTTAGAACTACCCATAATGAATCAAATTAACCAAAATTAGAATAAGATTGGTAGTTATCCCAAAGATTTTGTTGTCGAAGCCTAGTTTACCACTGCCCAAAATGACTTCCAGACTAAAAATCTAAAATAGACTCTGTCCTACACATTTTGTTTTTCAAATAACAACCCTAAATTTTCCAAAATCTTTAGAAACACGTAATTTCATTTTTGGTCTAGAGTTTTATATTGGCGTCAGCCGTGCAACTTACCAGCAGCCGAGTAAATAGTTGGAAGCCAATCGCTGATGTGCATCATTTGATTGGATACGCGTTGAGGGTTTTTTAGCAGGGGGCTCCAGACAATTCCGACCCCTCGAACTCCTCCCTCCCAGTTGGTGAATTTTTGACCTCGAAGGGGCCAGTTGGAGCCCGCATTGGAGGTGAACGTGGCTTGATCGGCGCCATTGTCCGTCGAGAAGACGATGATGGTATTGTTCAGCATTCCTTCGTCGTGCAGAACGTTGAACAGTCGGCCCACGGATTCGTCTAGCGCTGTCACAGCTCCTGCAAAACTTTTCAGTCAAACATTCTCCAGCCAAAAATGCATTTTCAGTTGAGTAGGGAATATATGACCCCAGTTATAAGATAGGTTTTGCCTACACGGATAGTCTGCGATTTTACTGGATTGTATTTGCCCCATTACTGCCAGAAATGGTAATAAGATTAGAGAAACAAAAATAGAGGGGCGTCGATTTTCTTCCGAGGCGACCCTGAATAAATTCTTGTACAAACTAATGATTATCTTTGACTTTGAAACAAACTCCAGAAGGGTGCTAGTTCCATTTCAAAAAATAGTTTTAGACAAGAGATTTAAATAAACGATTGTCAATAGTGAACTAACGGTACCTTATTGATTGTGTCAATAATCTAATCATGATGTTGACATATTTTGTCAATTTTCAGAAAGTGTGGTTTCCATTTTCAATTACTAAAGATCTGGTATCTGCTTCTCATACCCTTGCGTTATTAGATGACATAGTGGACAAAACACGTTCACCCAAAAAACCTTTCTGACCAGGTAAAATCTGTAACTTTTGTATTTAAAAATCCTGATTATTTCGTGGTTTTAAAAGTAAATAATTAAAACAATTAGATAAATATTTTTCTAGGTTAGGCTAAAGCTACTTGCTAACCATAAGTGCAAAGTAAATATACTGCCTATTAACGAACAACTATGATAGCAGCGTTGCCGGTCACGTCTACTTCAAAATGGTAACGCCAACTTCTAGTCCCGGATGTATATGAATAACTTAATGGCGTGATCAATTAATAAGATATCTAATTACCGGCGAACTGTTGCCTTGTGTAGTTTTGGATGTAACCGAATCCCTCGGTGTATTCGGCGGGAGCTCGAACGGGCAAGAGCCAGTTTCCTCTGTGCACTCCGTGGTGGGCCAAATACAAAAACAGAGGCTGCAAAAACAGGAAGGTTATCTAATTAATTAACTAAATTAACAGGACGAGTTTAAGGTTTATTTCCATTCCTGGACATTATTCATTTTTCACTCAACTTTAAACGTGGAAGACTAAACTACTGGACCCGAATCATTAACAAAAACCCCCATTCTTCAAAACGCTTCAGCCGCCACTATTCGTAAAGAGAAAATCGCGAATCGTTTCCACAAAAATACAAAACATGTACTTAAGAACTTTATAGGTCAAGCTAAATCTATTCGGCGTACCATTGTTCGCTTATTAAGCTATTAAATTAGGCACGTGATTAATATTTGGGTGTAAATCTTTTTAGTAAAAGACACATGGGCACTACAAGTACCGCTCCTTTAAAAGACCCAAGCGCGCAATCTAAATTCGGGTTAAGCAGTTTTTTGTCCTACCACTCGTTAAAGGGGTTTACCTTGAGCTCTTCATTTTCCACTTTCCGTAAAAACGTATTGAGGTTAACGGTAATAGCTAGTGTAGGGAGCTGTAGGCTCGCGTCGCATGAATGGCTTACCACCACCCCCCTACACAGAAAAAAGTGTGTTTAGGTTTTGGACACATTTAAATGTTCTATACGTAAACACGATTAGAATTTGAACGCTTGAAAATGTTACGAAGACTAAAATGTGTACTATTGTGAACACATTGCCATTCTCTAGTGTTATTCTCTTCGAAATAGATGAAAATTGATATCCATAACACAAAACCTGAACACTTGTTCTGTGAACATGTTAATTCAAGGACATGATCTATGAATTCGTGTTCAATAGCGATAGAATCTACATTCGGCTTTACCACGATTTCTGGCCTCTTATCTCGAAAGTTTCAGAATTCGCGGCAAAAATTCGCATAGTTAAGTTTGGTAAGTTTTTGTTTATTTACTGACTAGTTTGAACTTAAAAATAGTTTTAGAAACTATTGTACTAGTACTTTACAAATGCAGAATAAATGCTAAAATTATTACTATTTCCCGCCAAGTGTTAGTGACCACTTTTTTAAAGTGTAGAAAACCCCTGATCTAATAATTTAAGCTATATTAACTGGAAAGTAAAATAGTTTTTAACAGTTAACTAGGTTTAAGACCATCCAAGAGCTTCGTTTTGTAACTAGTCTTTTAATATTAATAAATATTCAATTTAAAGGGTTTTTACAACATAAGGCTCCGGAGATTACCAAATGTTCACAAGCTGAACATTTCCAGTAACTCATATACAAAACCTGAACACATTAAATTTAGAACACTTTTTAACCCTGAACACATGGCATAATAAACACGTTCAAAATCCGAACATATTTCCACTTGAACACGTTCAAAACCTAACCATATTTCTAATTGAACACGTTCTCGTTTTTGAACATGAGCAGAAAAGTGATGCATGATGGTGTTCATGTATTGTGTTCAATATCTGAACACATTTTTTTCTGTGTAAGCATTGTAACCTGACCACCCAAATTAAGTAACTCGATGACATAGGCCTAAGGTGGTGCCAAGGGTTTTAGTCTAGTTGATTATTAAGCTATAAGATACTATTACCTTGGTTGTTATTCTTAATATCAACTAAACCTCACCTTGGATTTATTGTTTTTGTTGTGAGCTTTGATAACTTCTTCGGCCTTTTCGGTGTAAATATCGGTTAAGTATTCCTGTTGACGATTTCTTACTGGCTCCATGTCATCACGGAAATCTAAACCAGCAAATACGATTCTACATCGAATCAAAAAACCAGAGATATTATAGTCATCAGATCTGACTTAGGGACGTTTTCCTCTAGTCGAGTGTGTTTGGGAACAAACCTTTGGTTTTTCATGTTGGAAGGAACGCCGATGAACTTGGAAGCCATGTTGTTGGTGTGTCCCGTGTGGGTGAACATGTCTTCTGATGATCCCCAGAACCCGTAATGACTCTCAAAGCCCCGAAATGTCGGTGTGTACTCGCTTCTGTAGAATCCCAAATGCCACTACATTAGGATAACATAACATTGGATAAGTATTACATAACATTGCATGAGGATAACATAACATTGCATGAGGATAAATTAACACTATAAGAGAGAACCATAACATGACATGAGAAAAACCACACTGCATGAGGATAACATAATATTGCATGAAAAAAGCATAACACTAAATAAATAAATTTACACGATAGTAAACATAACACTTAATGATAATAACATAATACAGAAGAGGATACCACCATAGTACATGACAATAATATAAAGCTACAATAGCAACACTTCATGAGTGTAGCTTGACATCACATGAGGTTATCATAACACGTAGTCGTATTTTTAATAATAGAGCATAGCTCAAGCGTAAACTTTGAAAATTGACAAAAATGTTATGATTTTGTATACGAAATGTGAAAATATAGTCGCAGTCTCAAAAACCATTAGTTCTTAAACTATTTTTTCTTGATTGGACATTTGATTATCTCAAGGTTAAGGAAATGTTTGCTAAAACGAAAATATTATCTTTGTTTCGAACATGTTTCTATGTTTTAAAATGTTTTAAAACAAAGTAAAAAACAATGACCGTAGTTAGAAAAGTCTTTTAAATTCTTCGTCATAATTTGCGTGAAAAAGATTGGATACTCTTTTAAAAAACATTTAGTAAATTATCTTAAAAGAATACAAATTCAAATCTGTTTAAACGTTTTAGGAAAATTAGTGTATTTTGTCTACAGCCGGAAATTATGGCAAAGGATAGTCAATAAATCTAAAGCTCATTTTTTATAAATATTAATTTTCCTGCACTATTTGTAACTTTGATAATTAATATGGTCCTTTTTTGACCGACAACACTGTTTTGACATGTTTTTAGCATACATGTTTTACAATTTTCTTACTTAGATTTCAACCTTCTCGTCTAGCACTTATCGTCGGAAATGAACAACACTAACGAAAGTAGTCACCTCATTTGCAATTTGAAAGCCTAAATACCCCGTATAAACTGGTGGAAAATAGTGATTTTACGCTCGAAATCATTTTACGTTTGAGCTCCTGAGTGACCTTAAGAGCGTCCTTGTAATATCCACCTGGTTTCAATCCACGAAAAAAGAACAGAGTAATAGAGGTGTTATATTTTGCGTCGCTGTGACCACACTTCAACGGGGCATGAAACAGCGAACGAAATTTGGTAAGCGCTTACCCTTTTAGAAAGGTATCCGAGGTTATTACCTTACGAAGAAGATTTGCGACAGAGAGATGGAAGTGGAGCGAATAAGGCCTTTTCTCCACGATTCCACAAAAAAGATTTTTCGATCATTTTATATTTAAGCTTACATTAAGGTTCTCAAGGTAATTATAGTAAAAAAATTATCCTTCGATTACCTTCGTAACAAAGAGTACCAATCGGAAGGAGTATACTATGACCCCTGTCATTTATGATAGTCATGTTAAACCAGTACCAGAATACGTGTAGAAGGAACTTGTATTAGGTGCAGGCTGTACAACCAAAGGCACCTCTGCACTCCTACTAGTTCCCTTAACACGTTTAACCTCTCTAATAGCACCATTAAAGCAAATTGAAAATTAAGTCTATTTATTTATTGCTTTACATCTAGAAAATTATTTAGCTGATAAAAACCGTAGTTTTTTGTAACTTCAATAATTGATAATTGTCTTTAAATAAAAGATCATTCATAGCCGATTATAGAGTTTGTTCTGCTACGACTTGACATATAACCAGTTTGTCTTTGGAGAATTTTCTATGCATAGATCTGGCAGCTTTTTTCAACAGGGGGGAAAGACAGTCAGAGAGGGGTTTATTTAAGCGCCTATTTATGTTCGGTAAAATACTTTATTATCTGACCTCTTATATATGCCAGTAGCCCCTCCCCTCACCACCCAGTTATATTTGTTAAGCCTTGTACAACTAACCCAACTCCAACTAAAGACCTTTTCACGCGAGGAAACATTTCAAATAAAAATGCTGAGTCAGCAAAAATGGATCAGTGATCCATTTTTTTCTCGCGCACTTTTTTGGTGGATCAACTCATCGAACTTTTATTTACACGAACCAACTAGTTGACTCATCTAGTTGTATCAAAAAGTTTGCTCGTGTGAAAAGGCCTTTAGGGTGTGAAGAAATTTATAATCAGCCGTAAACGGAAATCTTAAGCAGCGTTCAGACTATGTGAAAATATTACGTTAGCATCGGTCGTGTCGTTTCGGTTATGTTGGTCGCGTCGGTTCGTTCATTTCACCGTTCAGAAAGGAACCAACCTTGCACGGAGATTAACATAAAAAGTGATTGTTCATCCAATCAGAGCTCAGTAATAACGGCGGAAAAATTGAAATAATTTTTTATCCACCTCTGGTTGGTTATAGTATTTCGATGGTTCTAAAGGTCGCCACTACCTAGAGTCAGCGCTGATGAGGCATAAGGCTATATGCCTGCTATGAACTTTTTGAGTGGAACGAAATGAAAAAATGTAAACGACACGCGCGAAAATTTAAAGTCTCTGTTGATAAGTCTGAACGGTGTAAGAAATCGAAAGAACCGACACGATCGACGCAAACGTAATATTTTCACATAGTCTGAACGCAGCTTTAAGAAATTCCATACCAAAGAAATGTGGCAAACACATGAAACATTTTCGCTAGTTCTCGGACAGTTAAAACTAGAGCTACTCATTTATATCTGTAAAGCAATATCTATATCTGCTTCTCATACTCTTGTTTCATACAGATAATTTAACGGAAAGAACACGTTCACTCTTCCTTTATCTGATCAGATCAGATCTGTTCACCTTATCTGAATTTCTAGACTGATATACTTTTGATATTAAAAAATCAGTTGTTATCAATTATAGAATTTAGAACAACATAACGTTGTGGTTTTAGTAAATAGATATTTTTTTATGTTAAAACGACTTTTTAAAAACACTCACTTAGAGCTTTTTAAAACTTAATGATCTGATGTCTCGGATTTGGTTTAAAAAACAAAATGATTTTTTTATTTTTTTCATTCAGATATCTTATAGTCAGCTGACTCTGCAGATGGTTTAAATATTTTGTTAATCTGATTTTGAAATAGTTGAAAAAATCTTGGTTTTATCAGACAGAATAACATTTAAATCTATCGCAGTTGGAAACAATAGTTACAAATTCTTTGGCTGAATCTCTGGCACTCATATAAACGTCTTTAACTTTTAATGTTTTTATTTCACTTCATTTAGTTCGTGACACAGAAATAAATCTTACCTTTCCGATCATTCTGGAGGTGTATCCGAGGTCGGCCATGTACTCCGGAAACAAGCGGAACCTCAGAGGGAGACCCCACGGACCCGCGTCGTCGATCACGCTATTCTGAAGACCTTCACAAACAAAATTTACTTTGAATTTAGTAGAATTTTAATCGAACACGCGTTAGGGAAAAAACATGGGTTTTGAAAAAACGGTTATTTTACAAATCTGTAAAAATTAGAGAAAAGTTCGGTAATCTAACAAATTTGTAAAAGATAGATAATTTTACAAATTTGTAAAGAGGCAGGTTATTTTACAAATTTATAAAGAGCCAGGTTATTTTACAAATTTGTAAATAGCCGGGTTATTTTACCAATTTGTAAATAGCCGGGTTATTTTACCAATTTGTAAAGAGCCAGGTAATTTTACAAATTTGTAAAGAGCCGGGTTATTTTACCAATTTGTAAAGAGTCAGGTAATTTTAAAAATTTGTAAAGAGCTAGTCAGGTAATTTTACAAATTTGTAAAGAGCTAGTCAGGTAATTTTACAAATTTGTAAAGAGCCGGGTTATTTTACCAATTTGTAAAGAGTCAGGTAATTTTACAAATTTGTAAAGAGCTAGTCAGGTAATTTTACAAATTTGTAAAGAGCTAGTCAGGTAATTTTACAAATTTGTAAAGAGCTAGTCAGGTAATTTTACAAATTTGTAAAGAGCTAGTCAGGTAATTTTAAAATTTTGGAAAAAGACAGGTAAATTTACAAATTTGTAAAAATTCAGGTAATTATACAAATTTGAAAAAGGTCAAGGAAAAGCGGAAACATTTTACTAATTGCTAAAAATTCCGGAAATAAGTTAAACTTGACAAGCTTTTAGTTCATTAAAACTAAAACGTAATTCAAACGTTATACTAATTCTTATTATTTAATTTTAATTAGTTTTATTTAGGTATATATACTAAAAATTTATCATAAAAATAATTTTTTTAATTTGGTCTTCTTTGCAATATAATTATGTGATGTTTTTCTTACCTGTGTTGGCTGGGTAAAGGCCAGTCATCAGTGACGCTCTGCTTGGGGTGCCTATAAAAGAAAACTAACATGTTATAATTTGTTAAATATTGATATTATTGATGACTTACAAAGAGGCGTGACGTAGTAGTTGTTGAGGATGATTCCGTCCGCTGCCATGGCGTCCAAGTTGGGGGTCGGGATCTCCGTATTGCCGTGAAACGCCACATCGTTCCAGCCCTGGAAGTACATTTTTTCAGTGAAAGGCGTTACCAGGGTCCCCAGAGAGGCGTCCGGGCCCCGGTAAATCTATAACTATTGGTTCCATGAGAACTAAAAATAACTATTCGATATCGGCGGTAAGACCTTATCAACAACTCGCTTGTCCAAACGTAGGCCCCCAGGTTGCACGGGCCCCGGTAATTTGTACCGCTTTTACCCCTTTCGTCGGGCCTGGAAGGCACGTGCCTTAATTTTTATGGGCTTCTTTTTATAGTTGATCCATCAAAAAATACATTTTGAGCTTCAGAATACTAATATATGTTAGCGGCTAATAAGTCTATAATATAAGTTTGTCACTTTGGGGAATATTTTACTGAGATAGTAACGGAGTGACGTCATCACAAGCAAAAAACATCCCCCTAGCGAGGCGCTGTTAATGGCTACGTGTGACGCGGGAGCAAGCGAATGAAAAACGGAGACGAAGCCCGTAATGCTTTCTCTCTTGTGAATATCTCTCAGCAAAACTTTTGCATGTGAAGAATAGGAAGTGTTACACTTATGTAACAATATTATACACTTAAGTTGACTTTGGCGAAACCTTTTTAAATTAGACTGATCTATTGTTTAATTTTTTATGTATTTTTGATATATTTCAATTATCATCGCTTTTATTATAGATATAAAATTAAAATTTGTGAGTACTATTTTTACTCGGTACGTAGCCGACGCCGCCGCCGCTGTTCGGGGCATAACTCTCATCATGTTGGTTTTAAAATGGAAAATATTACGCCAATCGACATTTTTAGTTTGTTGACAAAGTGCTGCTTTGGGTAAAAATTACTTTTAGCTAGTTATAGTGTGCTAATCAAGTTAATGTACAGGTGGATGGAAATATTTTTCCTAGTGTACGGGGTAATTGATAGAGGTTGTTAAGAATTAGTACCCTGATTAAGATATAGGACAGGGTGATTGAGTTATAGTACAGTGCGGTTGATATTTTGGTGAAATTTACACTAAGGTTCTTACAGTGCACTTATTAATTTAATGTACAAGGTGACTGAATTATTGTTCTTAATTAACGAACAGGGTGATGGAAATATTGTTCTTAATTATCGAACTGGGTGATTGAAATATTGTTCTTAATTATCGAACTGGGTGATTGAAATATTGTTCTTAATGAATAAACAGGGTGATTGAAATATTGTTCTTAATGAATAAACAGAGTGATTGAAATATTGTTCTTAATTATCGAACAGGGTGATTGAAATATTGCTCTTAATGAATAAACAGGGTGATTGAAATATTGTTCTTAGTGAATAAACAGGATGATTGAAATATTGTTCTTAGTGAATAAACAGGGTGATTGAAATATTGTTCTTAATGAATAGACAGGGTGATTGAAATATTTTTCTTAGTGAATAAACAGGATGATTGAAATATTGTTCTTAGTGAATAAACAGGGTGATTTAAATATTGTTCTTAGTGAATAAACAGGGTGATTGAAATATTGTTCATAATGAATAAACAGGGTGATTGAAATATTGTTCGTAATTAATGAACAGGGTGATTGAAATATTGTTCGTAATTAATGAACAGGGTGATTAATGAAGCGTGGTCATGTGTATTTATTTCAGCTAAAATTTTAAATTATGTGTATTAAGTTAATGTAGAAGATGTTTGAAAAAAATTTCAAATTGAAATTTAATATTAAAAATATATTTAATACATATGGGCAGGAATCCATACCTCTACTTGGAATGCTTATCGCGGCAGATTTTCGTCTCGATGTGGCTGACAGTATTTTTTGACGTCACTATGTTAACTTAACGAACAACAACGTGAGGGGTGAGTGTGCGCAAAGGGGATTTTCTTTATCTCGTAGGCGGGGCCAAAGCCGTCAGAGTGCTCTTACCGTACGCGATACGGCAGGATAAGCATTCCAAGTAGAGGTATGGATTCCTGATCTGGGAGATTGTGTGTACTTAAATGCCAGTGACATCTTGTTTTTACTAGCTCGACATTTGCTCTTAGGTTAAGAAGTCAACATGTAGAAGTAGTGTCCAGTGCCAGATTGAGGCTTCCTGGGGCCCTATGGAAGTTTTCCCATTTGTGGCTCATAGTACATTCTGTAGAAATCGGAGGAAGGATTGACGACAAAATGTGAGCTCGCCAATGGCCGAATGACAGGCCGAATTTTCCGTGAAAATTAACTATCCATTAGAAAAAGAAGTACCAGTTACATTTTGTGCTACCATAAGTAACATTAAAGTATAAGTATGTCAATTATAAAAAATTCCCACCTAACTAATTTTCCGAGTTAATGCGAAATCACTCACATAGAGTGGAAGGCTATGAGCGTAAATTGTTAACACTTTTCGTACTCAACGTGTTGTATTCGATGCGTGAAATTCTCAAGTTAGCCTAAAATTAATGTACATAATCTGGAAAAAATAGTATGTTTATACTGTAAAAAATGTAAAAACTACACCATCGCTCTTCGGACTATATTTATTCACGCCTCGAAAACAAGTTGGCCCGTTAGTTTTAATAGGAGTAAAAACGCGAACAAGTAAAGAGACCAAGAAGTGGGGGAGAAAGCTAAGCTTTATTGGGGAAAAATATGCGGTACTTCGGCCGATAGGCCTTCAAGGCGAAAAACTTAATGAAATATTAATGTTTCATTCGCTTCCATAAGGCTTTCCACTCTATGTGAGTGGTTTGCTTTCTGTGTGAAATCATCATTTAGTTCATCACAGAGCCTCCTAGTGTCTAAATATGCCCAAGAATAAATACAAAACTAATAAGGGCGATAAAATTGTTGAGAGTGTCATTGTCGATAAAAGGTTCGATTATAAAATTATCAATATAGCAATAGGTATAATAATAATAATAATAATAATAATCAGCTAGGCTAATACCCAAGGCACCACCTTATATATATATATGGTTTTATATTACTTATGGTGTTACTACGAAGTGACCGACGCCGTAATTAAACTCAATAATATTAATAAAATAATACTTTCATTCGGTAAGTATTCGCGACCGAAACGAGTGTAGATGGCGTAACGGCGCTAGCTTCTCCGAGGTAGCACCTTAGATCTAGCGTCTGCTACAGACAAATTAAAAAGGCATAAAAGCGGTTTTTCTTAAATAAACTTATCAAAATATAAGCAAACGATGCAAAAGTTAATTAAAATGCAAGTATCATTATTTATCATGTCAAATTTATGAATAATGATGAGGAAAAACTAATAGAGTCTGCTGTAGTCGCTACCAATCTAGGCTTCAATGGCGAACCAAAGGGGCCGTAGCGATAGGTTTCGCTAGCGAATAAATTATGTCTCCACATAATTAATTAATTACCGTGTCATCGGAAAATGACGCCAAACCAGATTGAAGGTTATAGAGGCGTAGAAATAGGGACAAATTTGACTAGTTTCGGGACGTTAGTAACACCTTTAAAACATAATTTAGGCTCTCGCAGTTTGTCATCCGAAAAGAGTCGAATAATCCACTTAAGCTGAACATAAACTTGAAATTGCAGACCTCCCAAATTAACCGCTTTGTGCTATACTAATGATTTACAAATATTCACGGCTATACGAAATGGAAAGTTTATTTTATTTTATCCTTTGTAAATTTTGCATTTGTTTACAAAATAATAATAATAATAATAATATTAATCAGCTAGGCTAATACCCAAGGCACCACCCTAGGCCCCAGTCATTAAGCGCCGTTTAATGACTTTATCACAGGTGGCCGGGTTAGATTGCGCATTAACATCATGCCACGCGAGCCAACAGCTCCCGACATTCACTACAGACGCTTAAATGAAACTTGTTCAGCGATTTGCTTGGAAGTAGTAATACAGAGAGCCAGGACATATTTGTAAAAGCACTATATTTTAAAGCGTGCGCTGATTAGTATTTCCATATAGAAGGGCTCGTTCAATTTGGCACGCGCCTACTGAATTAAATAATGTCGCAAGTGCTATCAACTTTAGCCTTATGCAGCGTTCAGACTATGTGAAAATATTACGTTAGCATCGGTCGTGTCGTTTCGGTTATGTTGGTCACGTCGGTTCGTTCATTTCACTGTTCAGAAAGGAACCAACCTTGCACGGAGATTAACATAAAAGGTGATTGTTCATCCAATCAGAGCTCAGTAATAACGGCGGAAATAATTTTTTATCCACCTCTGATTGGTTATATTATTTCGATGGTTCTAAAGGTCGCCACTACCTAGAGTCAGCACTGATGAGGTATAAGGCTAATTGTCTGCTATGAACTTTTTGAGCTTTAAACCGAGACGCCATCTAGGCAGTCCGCAACGAAAATGAAAACATTTAAACAACACGCGCGAAAATTTAAAGTCTTTGTTGAGAAGCCTGAACGGTGTAAGAAATCGAAAGAACCGACACGATCGACGCAAACGTCACATTTACACATAGTCTGAACGCTGCTTTACAAATAAAACTAACAAAAAAAGTTTTTTGTATTCAGTGATTCGCGCATGCGCGTAGGGGGGGGGGGAGGGGAAGAGAGTGGCATTTATGGAAACGCTTATTAACTTTAATCTTTTCAGTTATGGTTTAACCTTACGTACAATGCGAGTAGCTCACCTTTTGCCACTGGACCTAGCTGACGCTTTGAGTTTTTAAATGGCCAATCAGCCATAAAAATAGGAATTTCAAGCACTATCAATTTTTCAAAACATTTAGCATTAACCATAGGCCACTTAAAAAGGTGACTTTTACTTAGGAGTTAGTGTCGTTAATTTTTCGGAAAAATAAAATGCGGAAAATTTTCCGCAAATCGGAAAAATTAAAAATTGAAACATAAATTACTTTTTAAGGGATTTTTAATGTTTTTAACTTTTTATCGATATAAAAGGTCTAATATCAGTAAACATACTACAAAACATGAATAGTGTTAGATTGTTAATCAGTTTAAACTAGTCTAGAGGTTTAGTTTTACTTTTAGATTCGAAAATGGCGCTTCATTTAAATTTGCCAGAAATATATTAGACTAATCATGGAATGAATTTTTTTATATTTTTTTGGCGGAAAAATACGAAACATTTTCCGGAAAAAAGGCCTCGATCATTTTCCGACTTGCAACACTAATTTTACTTAACTCTTTCTTGCGTTACACGTCTACAAGCTCGTGCTACAGTCGCCAGAGGAGTCGAAGATTTTCTGACGTACGTGCGAAATTGAACGTGCGAAGAATATATTATCCCTTCTGAGATGAGAAAATTTTGGATTCCTAGCTAATTGAATATATTTATTTCTTTGAAATCAATGAACTTTGATAATAATAAAAATTTGACTTTTAAATGTTTTTTTTTACCGTGGATTTTTTCTCGTGGCTAATTTTCATCTTGGATTATTTTTCAGGGGTTTTCTTTACCGACAACCGTTTCTAATATATCTCTTACGAGAAGTGTCCATGTCGAGCATTTAAGGGAAACATGCACCTTCGCAAGCTCGACCCATATTCCGTGAGGCGCGATGTTTACACCGCATCATCGCTCAAAATTTACTATTACTTCGCTGAAAGACATAGAATGTAAATATTACAATTTACACTGCGTATGGATCTTCAAAAACCATATTTTATAGAAGAAAATCAATATTTTTTACCGTACAATTATTTTTTAAAAATCAACCGAATAACATTAGCAAATAGGTACTTCTTTCGTAATAGGGAAATTATTTACTTCTGATATTATGTTACATTAGTTTAAAAGGAGTCGTAACTTAAGCTTTTTTCAAAGGGGTAGTCACTCGTAAAATCTTTGTACACCTGATTACCGATTTCTGAAACTCATTCGTTGATTTCCACTGATTTATCGGTGATTTACAGTGATTTTTAACAACTTTCCGTAAATTCAGTGATTTTCTTAAGTGATTTCCCGTGATTACCTACTATTTGTATACCGGATTACTAAAGAAACTACCCCCTCGAGACTTTGGCAAAAAAGAAAACGACTATTAAAGCTGCTTTTTGTGAAGTTAATATTAGCTGAAAACTATTCGTGAGTTCTGAACCGTTAAGAGAACGGCCTAGGACTGAGCTGTAACGTCACGCAAAAGTTCTGGATAGTTCAGAACTTTTGTACGAATAGTTGTGATTCGTACGATTTGACGTACGCAGCCCGATGTGCAGACGAATTTTAGAGATTTCAACCTTGAGTTCCGACCAGTACTTGCTCTTGAGCAGGTACCATTTAGAACGGTTCCGAACGGTTCAACAAGAGGTTCTTGTCTGCGAATAGTTTGCATTTGGGTAGTTCTAGAATTTTTTTGCCGAATAGTGCGCATGGGGACTGGTTGAACGGTTCAGAACTCACGAATAGTTTTCAGCTATTATATTAATTTTATTACAATAACAACTAGTAATCTCTCTAGAGTAAGTTACTTTTTTCAATAAGAGGTTATTAAAAATTAGCCAAACTTACCAGGTCATCCACTAAGATCAATATAACGTGAGGCTTTTTTCTGGCTGCAATGGATGAAGACACGAGGAACAATGCGAAGAGAGCCAGCCGGTTCACCGCGAACACATTACGCATATTGACCAATCACTGCTTCATAAAACATAAATAATTCCCTGTACTCACACAATTATGAATTTAACACTGGTATCTGACGTGATTCCGTGGATTTAACTTTAACTCTAGTAACAGACGTGATTCACTAAAACTATTTTCAATTATAGTAGCTGACGTGATTCCGTGTAAATTTCAATTCTAGTCAGCGGCGGCGATCGGAAAACATTTATGTGGGGGCACGGGCCATTATTTTTTTTATCCAAAAATGCATATACTTAAAACTTAAGCAAGAATTATTATATATGTATTTTTTAAAGCGTTCTTTCTTATATCTCATAATAATAAAAGTTAAGTCGATATCTTTAAAAAATATCCGTGTGCATGGCTAAATATTTAAGCCTTTCTTGGCCACATACTTTACGAAGGTATTTTAGGTAAAATAGGGTACATGACGCGGCGATCTGTTTAATTTTACGGTAATATCATCTTAATGGTACTCGCATCTGCAATCTCAAATTAACTTCTGTAAGAAGACTGAATTCGGTCCTAAATAAAGGCAGTGAGATTATAAATTTTTCCCTGATTCCCTGATTCCCCGATTTTATTTCTGTGGGGGCTCTGCCCTCGTTTGTTTTTCCCTGTGGGGGCTCGAGCCCCAGAGCCCCCACGGAATCGCCCTCACTGATTCTAGTAACTGACGTGATTCACTAAAACTAATTTCAAATCTAGTAACTGACGTGATTCCATAAAACTAATTTAATTTCTAGTAACAGATGTGATTACCTAAAACTATACTTTAATTTCTAGTAACTGACGTGATTACCTAAAACTATACTTTAATTTCTAGTAACTGACGTGATTCCCTAAAACTAATTTAATTTCTAGTAACTGACGTGATTTCATAAAACTAATTTAATTTCTAGTAACAGACGTTATTACCTAAAACTATACTTTAATTTCTAGTAACTGACGTGATTCCGTGAACGTAATTTTAACACTAGTAACTGAATTTCAAACTCATAAAACGATAAAATCAGGACATAATTATAAAATGACACTTCTTCAGGGACATTAAAAAATACTTTTAGAGCTTATCGTTACAGAATTACTTGCCAATAGATATCACTCAGCAACAGATTCGCGAAAGGTAATCTCTCTAAATCCGATCAAAATCCAAAAAGTAACAAAATTCCTTACCACAAATATAAAAAATATGGAAAAACTATCGTTTAATGCTGGTTCAATGCGAAGCTAAAGGGACAGTGCGTAGTTCACTCGATCTCCCGATGACTTTGTCTGTTACTTGAAAAGCGATAACAGCTTTTTAATGAAACACGCGGATTGAGTGCCCGGAAATATACGTCTCAATTAAAATGAATAAACCGCAACAATTTGGCTTTTTTATGATCCGCTTAAACGTGGCGTAACTCTATAGCGTTACGGTACTTATTTGCCAGAAAACCAAATTAAACTAACGCGATCGAGTTTATTTAGTAATATATTTATATTTGGCTTCACTCTCCTAAGTGTTCCGAAACGTCTACGAAGCGATGGGGATGCCTAGACGTTCCCGTTCGTAACGTGGGGGTCGCTTAACTTTGATAGTTACACGGTTGATGGACTCGGTAAAGTCTCCCATTAGGAGCAAAATAACCGTAGTGTCGCGCTCCGCTGCACGCGCAAATAATACGCTTTTTTTTGGGGGGTGTCGGGGTTGGGCTATATAAAACGACAGATTTCCTCGACCTTTAAAATTAATTACGATATTTTTACGTGACAGCGTTTTTCATTACCTCAAAACCGGTATTTATAAACGTGACAACATAATGGATATACAAGGTACGCGTCAATTGTTATACGTAATTGCGTGTAGACAGGTTGTGTTCAAAGCAACCGTACAAGTCTGTAAGGAGAACGTCAAAAATGGTTCGACAGCGCTGATAAAACTACCAAAAAAGAAACGCCGGCTGAGCACTGGGGAAGCCTAAACGCTAGCGTTCAGAACGTCGGCTGTTTAATCTCTCGATTGACATTGCGAAGCGGATAAATTCTACGTTTGTAAAAGGAATTTTCAATTTACGCTGCTGTTTTTTTAATGGTTTCGCCACAAAATGATGGAAAAAAAGTAGCTATGTTGATTATTGATTTCGGAAGAGGTATTTCGTAGTTTAAAATAGGGTTTGATTATAATGTCAATTGGTCATTAGCGAAATTATTGCGGGTTGGGAAAACTAGCGCGAGGAACGTTTAAGGTAAATTGAGCAAGAGATGCATTATTTATTTGAAATTTTTCAACACCAGCGAAATTGACTTGAGAAACATTTTGTGAAAAAGATACTAACGTAAAATCTGTTCACTCCACTTTTCAAATTTCGGACCCACATTATTTTACAAAAATTATTTAAAATAAGCGTTTTGAGTCACCTTTTAGTGAACATCATCGATAAAAGCTTTACCAAAGCAATTTAAAGGTGGGTTTATTCCCGATCTGCTTCAAACTCACGGAGATGAATACCTTCTTGTAACTTGAAAGGGAAAAATTACAATGAGCTTTCGTTTTGCCATGGCAACCGAAAATATTTTTGACAACTAGGAATAATAATTTTCCCATTTAAAATAGCATGGGGATTTTCGAAAATTGATTAAAAACCAAAATCTTAGCTTCATATTTATAAATACTTGGGTAAATATGAGTATATTTAAGTGAAATTGGATAAATCTTAGTAAAATTGGGTAAATATGAGTAATTTAATTAAAATTATTTAATGTCTGATAAATAAAAAATACAGCTTAATGGAGAATATGGAATCTATTGGATACATTGGACAGAATTAGGATGAAATTCGGTCAATTGGGGATATTTTGGGTTTAATTATTTAAATTTAGATACATTTGGAAGAATTCCAGCATATTGCTTAAATTAGGTCAATTTGGCTGAAGCCGAATAATATAGTAAAAGTGGATGAAATTGGATAAACTTTTGAAATTTGGGTTTATACAAAGAAAATTAAACAAATTCAACAAATGGCGAATATTTCAAGTAATTTGGATAAAACTAAAGAAAGTTGCTAAAGATCCATTATAGTTAGGCAAACTTGGGTATACTCATATAATTTGGGTTTATTTACTTTTAATTATTTATATTTAAAATAAAGTTGGGAAATTTCAAACATTATATGTAAAGTTTAGTTATGTTAAGTAAAATTCGACGAAATTGGGTAATCTTTTAAAAATATCTGGCAGTTTATGTAAATTTAGGAATCGTTTGGTAAAATCGCCTAGAGATCGGGGAAAATTTTATTTACATAAAACTTAAATACAATTACAAAAATTTAAAAAATTTTAAAAATTTAAAAACAAATCCAAAATACCAATTTTTTAAAATGTAACCAAAATTCCTTAACCCCGCCCAAAATTCTTCATATTTATTTCAACTTGATTATTTTGGTAATGATATACCCAAATTTCGTTACAAAAATTGTATAAATTTATCAATTCAAAATTGAAGAAATCTACATTTTCCAATTGTTATTCATTTCGTTCAATTAGCTAATGTTAAGTGGTTTGGTTTGAAATAAAAGTAAATTTACTAAATTTAACTTTAATTTACCATATAAGTAAATAAAATTTCGATGTAAGTTGCAAAAATTTATATCATAATTTTACTCGAAATTTTCCTCATTTATCAAGTTTATCCATTTTATCCAATTTCCGCAATATAATCTAAATAACTCAAATTATGGCAATTTTAATATTTGCGCTTTTTTATTTTACTCGGTGAAGCCTGGAAATTGTTGGCTTCTATTTAAACCATAAACGAGAGTCAAACTGTAAAATAAACATTTATTTACGATAAGTTACAAGGCATGGTAACTAATAGAAGAGAGGTGAGAATAGAATAGTACTTATATTTACACAAATTTACTCTCATAAATCCAAGTTTGTTATAATTTACCGAAAGTTAATTTGTTAGGATTTTAACCAGAAATTAAACTCAAAGGTATATATTTTTATAATTTTTGCAACAATTTCAGAACTGCTTATAATTTACGAAATTGTATTTAAAATTGACTTTGTAAACGTAATAAACCTAAACTATATGAGTTTTACCAATTTCATGAAATTGTTTATGTTTTGTATAAATCCCCAGCTTATTTTGAATAGAGAAAATAACAATATAGTCGTGGTATTAGTTATATACGGGATTATATAAATCTTTAAAGTGTATGTAGATAAATAATTTTTTTACGTTATTTTAGAGTCGGCGGCCATCTTGGAATATGGGGGTGGTAGCTGCGCGCGTTATATTTTCTAAATAAAGGACCTTATAAGAATGTATTTGCCGTAAGAATTTTTATTATATCGATTTCTGTAATGTTATGATATGGTATGGTTGAGGGCAGTAACGAATCGAGGTACGTATATTAAAACTGGTTTATTTACATAACAGGAACTGCTGGAGAACGAGACTGCCTTTTCACAGCTCGGCTTCAGCTTTATATATTGAACAATATTTACATAACACCGTTATCATTAGATATATTAGTTTTATAGATTATAATCACCCGTGTGATAACACAATTTCCGTTGCAAAGATATAAATTTTAACAATTTATAATAAACGGTGGCCATCTTTGAAAATGGCGGTGACGCAAGCGTCCTAGACTTGAGGACTTTTAGTATATTTTTTTGTACATAAAAAACTACTTATTGGCAAATTTTCAGCATGTCTCTCAAATTGCCGAGGTTTACTATAGATTTTAATTTATCTGTCCTGAGCTACGAGTTCAAAGCCTTCCATGTCACAAATGTTACACTATGACAATGTACTTGGTGTTAATTACGTCAAAAAGTTACTTGTTTTTTGAAAAACGATAGTTGCTAGAATATTGAAAATATTATGGTTCGTTATTCATGCCGGGGAAAACTCATTGATTTCTGAAAATATTTTCAAATCTTTCAAAATATTATTTTCTCAACACTAGGTACTAGATGACGCTCTACAAATTTATCATTGGCAAATTTGATCTAGCACTTAGTGGGGAAAAAAATATAATGAAAATTGTGAAAAATCGATGAGTTTTCAGAAACAGTATCCTCAGGCATGAAATTTCAATATTCTAGCACTTATAGGTTCCGAAAAAAATCTCATAGTTGCACGTTTTCCACGTAATACTGTTTTGCAAACTACTTTATTATCGTAATTAATTGGTCCAGTGGCTTTCAAGCTCCCTTTATTCACGAAATGTATCTTGAGGTCTATATCGATAAAAAATGTAGCGAGATAATATTTCACGATTTAATTAAGGTAAGACATTGGGCGATATACTGATTTTCAGCACCAAAATCAAAGCAGTAGAGTTCACGGTTTGCAATTTTCGAGCACAAGAAAGAAAAGGAAGTTCCAAGTGAGACTTTTCTTCTACCGACTAGTAGGTAGACACTTACTTCCCAAGACAAACTTTAAATCTATGGATTATTGAAAGAAATACAAGATTTTTCTTTAATCAAAGTCGTGGTACTAAGAACAGAAAGACCTTCAGGGCCGTACAATATTTTACAAGCATTGAAATGGAGTGGTTTTAAATTCTTGTACCACACTGAAGTAACGCTATTTTAGTTATATTACAATTAAAGTCTTCTTTACTTTTCAATTTGATCTGCCGTTGCAGGAGCAAAATGATCAAACGACCTGAGCTAATAATAATAATAATAATAATAATAATAATAATAATAATAATAATAATAATAATAATAATAATAATAATTTATTTGCTCGATTAATTATTTACATGGCACAAGAGAAATATTCAGCTAAGTCAATATTGACTTTTGAGCTGCAAGGATGTGAATTCTAAAGGTAAGTAAAAATCTATGGATTTTGAAATTCTGTACTTCGCACTGACAATTTTGAGTTCTGGTATATCTGTATGTCAAGAAATATCTTGTACATTTGTAATAATAATAATCAGTAATAATCAGCTAAGCTAATACCCAAGGCGTTACCTTAGGCGATAAATGTTCTATTGGGAGGGGGGGGGGATAATTACTTCTCATCAACAGGAGTAATACCAGGCAGGCGCTTTGGGCTTTCCACGGCAACTTAAACAATTAATTACAATATATATATAGCCAAACAAAATGTGCAGGTTTCCGCTAACTTAAAACCTAACTTAATCTACATATTGTAAGTTAATACAACACCGTATGTAGCAAAGAGTTCAAAGGCTCGAATGATGGCATGATGTAGTCGCAACGGATGTTAGATTGACTTGATGCCCGACGGCATCCGGTAAATCCTGACCTTTTTTGGTGAGAAGGTCACTTGGCATACGGCTCTGGACCTCTTTTGGTTTTTGGTCGGCCTATCCTCGCTTCTCGCGATCTGTCCTACCCATTTTTTCCTCAGGCCTCAATCATCACCAAGCTGCTCAACGTGGTCAAAACTTTCCATTTTCCAAAAATACAACGAACGCGCACACCACATGCTTTTTAATCTCTTTAGGAATGTATCTCGAGGAAACAAGCACATCACAGGTGTTCACTTATTGAGATGGTTTTTTGTTACGGAAAACCAGCGTTCCGGGACAGCCAGCCATAGTGTAAGCGTACACTAATTTCCATTATATTCGCGCTAAAACTTAATATACACTTTTAAAAACCATTGAACATTAATAAATGACGAAAAAACGTTATATTCTACGTCAACTGTTAAATGTCTCTTGAGACCGCAGAGTGAAACGGCAAGGGTTGACGTTTAGCACAGTTACTGGCGGCGTGAATGATCTGCCGTGGCGTAAATAGCGCCCCCGCAGGCGTGGGGGGGGGCGAGAACTAGGGGCCCCCAAACGTGTATAATTAAAATCGGTGCTTTTTAAAAGGGCCCCGAGTTATTTTTCGCAGGGGGGCCCCGGAGTTCCTAGTTACGCCACTGATGATCTGGTTACAATTCAGGAGTACGCTTTTCGTCAGATCGGCGTCGAGGTCGCTTTATTGGACGCGGTTGTTGGCGTAGCTTTGGCAGCGGTCAAATCAAGATGTGGCGGAAGGTGCAGGCCTCGGGTTGTATAACAGCGGAAGAGCGGGCCCGGCGTGCTCGAACTGGATCATCCTAGGTGGCCCGCCGATGATTAACCTTGTTTCACGGCACATTGACGGCGGGCTGGGGCGTCTCAAGCGGTGACGAGCGTTAGAGACTGCATTTCTATCAAACTTCCCTTAAAGTTCAGGCTTTGTCTGTCACTTGTGGCGTATTTACAGAAACTACTTTTTCTTCTACGGTTGGTTTTACGACTGAATATTTATTTTAAAGGAACTGTTTGGTCTATCATTGCCACCTATATTATAAAAGGGCATTGTTTTTAGAGATGGCAATTAATCTATCCTATTCTTTGAGAAAACGACTTAACTGGAGAGTGTTGTGCCATCTTTTAATGGCAAAGAAATTTAAATTCAAAATACCGAAACAATAACGTCGTCAGAGAACCAGTGTTGACTATTATAATTAGACAACTTATATTCTCCTTAGTGGACTAACTTAAATTATATATATATTGTTAAAAATTACTATAATTAAAGGTATTGTCAAATTTCCAACGATCCAATCAACGCCTTTTTGGGCAAAATGTAGCTTAAGTATCTTATTTTGATTTCGACTCTTTCGACATTTGTTGAAAAAGACCTACTTCACGTCAATCGGACGAAGTCTGCTTTAATACTCAATTTGAATATTTCGGTAGTGCATATTTTGAGTTTGCCTAAAATAAAGTAAATATCAAAATTACTTAAACTGGTCTTTATTTTAATCTATTGCATCGTTACTATTCGGTTAAGCCGAATAACCGATTTGGGAGTGTGAAACAAATCGTTCTACTTTTTCACTGACACACCGCTTCTGTAGTAAATTTGATTTTCCTTTAAGTTGAACGTTTTTCAGTCTTTATGGTAGATATGAGAATTTTTGAGCTTTTGAGTGGTTAAGACGATTTTAAATTTTTTTAAGCGACTTTAACGTTTTTTTAAAATGATTTTGCCCTTTAAACTTTGCCACGTGTTTTGTTTCGCGTTTTGACATTATTCGAAAGTGATCATCCATAACGCATTTCGCGAACTCCTGTGGTGGAGCTGCTAGCGTGCTTTGCGATTTTTACAGTAAAAGGAATACATCGAAAAACTCTATATCATTAAAATTTTAAATATGACGATTATCGATTTTGCAACCCTTATTGCATACAAACGCACTTACACAGACAGTCAGACAGACAAAGAATTTTTTTATTCATGTAAGCCTCGTTTGCTCGGCCAAATGCACTATTATTGAAAGATCTATTTGTTTAATCTCTAACAGTAAACCTTTACCGTTTATTTAGAAATTAAAGTAATTTATCAGTAATTGAACAAGTATTTATTAAGTTAATGTAGATCCCCTCTCAAACGAAATATTTATTAATGTCACACTCTCCAGTAAAGTCGTTTTTTTCAAAGAATTGTCAGCTCTAAAAACAACTGCCTTATCATAACACAGTTGTCAATGATAGAGCCGACAGTTGCTTTAACGTTCCAAAGCCATGGCCTAACTAAAAATATTTTAAACAAATTATAAAAGAAATACATGACTAAAATGTTATAAAACGCTTAATTAAGAAAAATATTCATATATTATAGTATCTCATTTATTACTTAAATGAACATAACCTGCCAATTAAATTTTAATATTGAAATTAACATTAACAATAACTTCTTTCATACTTAGGTTAAGGTAAACACAACAGATATTTTTTAAGATAATATGCTGTTATTGTACCCAAATTGGTAAATATCTTATATATAAGTGGCATGTAATTGGAATAATTACAAGCAAATCTTAAAATTTTCGTTTTGTTTTTACTAAAATTTTTAAATGAACACGAAACCTCAAGTATATTATGTAATTGAAGCAAACATTTGATTAATACTCTGTTCAGACGATGCGAATAAAAAAGATTAAGATTTCGTTTATAAACTTAAATTTATTTTTAATACTGAAATATGTCGTGGCAAAATTATCTTCGCTTTACTAAAGGTCATTAAATGTAAAGTGCATACATAAAAGAAGATATATAAAAGGTTAAGGCAGTTCAAATTAAAATATTTTGTGGTACTTTCTCAACTCAAGGATTATACGACACCATATACAACAAAAGCATATGAACACCAAGCAAAATAATAACCGTTACAGGAAATAGAATCATATCAGGAAATACAATGAATTACACGTGCGACCGATGGGCCACGTTCACCATAATCAACTACAAGGTACGAATTAAAATGTTCATACAATTTATCCCAATTCAAGTTCGTTGTGTATTTTTATATTTAAATAAACGTAACAATACTTATTCGCCACAGTTTTGTTCTTCAATTTTAGATCGTTCTACTTCTCATTATTTTCAACTTATTCCTTTCAATGTTATCGCACATCTCGAAATCAAAAAAATTAAAGTTGCACCGCGAACTACCAAGAGTCATTTATGTCAACGAGGACGACGACAAAGCAACCTGGTTCCAAAAACTACAAACAAAGCGTGCTTATTTTATTGGTAGCCTTGACGACACGTGTTTTAAAATGAATAACCCTTACCACGGTCACGCCATTCGCGGCTAAAAGTTGTTCTTAGATCTCCATTGAATAACTCTAGCTCAAAATTAGGGTTGCAAGAATCAATCCTGACACAGAGCACCTATGTTCTTGGACCAAGTTTTTAATGATGACGGATTTTTTTTGCTTAAATAAAAAGTTTTGTTTTTAAGTTTTTACGCCCAATTAACTTTACAGCTATAGCTGCCATCTTCTATATTATAGAAATTTATCGCTATTTTAGTAACAAATCTTTAGGCTTTTTTAGTTTGTATGTAGTTCTAAAAGCTAGAACTGCATACTTACAACTGGGCTGTACTATAGGCTTCGTTCGTGGTTTAAACTTTGGTTATAAGTATCGCTGCCTACCGAACATTCAAATTCAAAAGTCATCCGCTATAGTTTCTACATACAAATAGTTGACCAGTAATAAAGTAGATCTTTTCTAAGCCCGAAGCCTTTATAGAATCTATAAGTGCACTGTCATTTGGGGTAGTTCTAATTTTAGTTTGCCAATTTAAGATTGTTCCCAAAAACTATTTAATATATGCTCTGCTACAGCTGACGCAAAATTAAGTTATTTACTCCTAAAATGCATTTTGAACAAGACTGAAAGTTTCTACATCGAGCTTGAACAGCCACGGCCAACTTCGATCTCACGTACCGTGCTTTAGCGGCCCTTTCAATCGCCCGAATTTAACGGGTAAACATTTTTCCGCCAGGGGTCCCATACGACCAAAATTTAACGATAGCACAAAGAAAAAAAAACAAGTTTCTTAAATAAATTTAAAAAAAACATTTAATTACACCGAATGTAAGTAAATATTTAAATGATAGTATACAATTTTTAACGGTGTTTATAAATTATAAAATAGTTAAACAGAAACCAAGAACTTCCTCTAGATGCTGCCAGCACATATAGTATTATTGCATATACATGTAAATATTTAAAACAAAAAATGAAAAGACGATTAACTGTAACTTCAGGGTAAATATATTATTTTAACATTTTAAATTAAATAATATTAAATCAAATTATATTATAAGCGCAATAAATTCTAATTTTAGGTTTAAACAAGTTGGAGGAACATTTCACTGAAGTTTGTATACCTTCCTAGATGTAGCCTTGTATATACGTACGTATACCCTCACTTCACATATTTTTCAGAAATCGCACGGCTTATGTTGACAATAATTGGAGGAATTAATTTGGAACAGACTATTTTGGTGACCAATCTAGCATGGTTTGGGTTATAACATTCAAGTACACAAGTACCGGGCACACTTCAAGTTTCGGTAAAACATGCAACTCAATTGTAGAGTATATGGTTTTGGAAAGAGCTTTGAACGAAGGAGACAATTGTGGAAACAACTAAAACCCATTTTTTCCTTTCACCAAGAGGGACGTCAAGATTTTATTTGTAATTGTTATCCAAATCTAACAAGGAAAAAGCTTCTTTACCATCATGTTCGGAAAAATCCTTAATAATTAGTCCAAGTTTCAGGTATGGTTTTTGTTTAAAATCCAATACAGATTCTCTTTATGTGTTTACTTGTTCTTGATGGCTATGTAATGCTTTGTCTGGACGTTAATGTTTTGATTGCAGATTAGGGGTGATGATTTTGAGTCTCCTAAATTCCAAGTGTTCATCGCGAACTTGTGGAACATGCTCGGAAGAACTTTCGGCTTCATTTTCAATATTCTTCGATATACTCGCAGTAGCATCCCTGTAGTGGATTTTCTACTAAACCCAAGTCGCTATTCCTAGCCTAAAGGAAACCCGGCGACCAAACCTACATTCATTTCACCTACGTGGTCCTCCCTATCGCGTAACTTTACTGGTGGCGTTAGCGAGGTAGAATAGGGTGTCTAGGGGTAATGCTTGAAATGAATTGATTGAGAGTTGCCATAGATATCATAAACCAAAGAAAGTTTAATGATTACGAATAAAAAGAATTAGGTTAATTGATTTAAGACATTAAAATTTGACGCTTATGTTACAAAACAGATGATTACAAATAAAGTTAAAGCGTTACTTGCACGATATTTGAACACATCAATCTAATACTTTCTAAATTATTATCAGACTATAAGAAATGTATATATTGAATATTTTGTGAAATAAAATTCATTTTAATATATTAAAACTAATATAATTAAAAATGTGAATTTTGGAAGTTGGCGGGAAGGCGTAGCTAAAAGTGACGTAGAGTGGTTTTACTCACGTGATCAGTGATCACGCTCACGACGTCACGAGGCGTTTTGCCGCTCAACTGCTAGGCCTAGGCTGCCTGTTGAACGTTTGATTAATAAGGATTAATTATTATAATTAATAGGCTATTAATTATAGCTATGAGCGATTCGAGTGAAGAATCTATTTATTACTCGGATTTGGATTCTGATAGCGCAGTATCGGATTCCATGCAATCTGATGAAACCGGTTCAGAAAATTCCTTAGATCTTTTCGCTGAAATAGGCATAGCTGATGAAAATATTGGCGAAATTCACGGTATATTACCCTATCAATTTTAACCCTTGGCCCTTACTGAAGATGAAGATAATGAAATAATTCAAGAGGAAAACGAAGCCAATAATGAACGATTGCAAAATAATGATTGGTGGGTAGCAATCTTTAATTAATATTAATTGCATATAATTTATTTTTATTATTCCTCATTATAGGTGTTGTTGTGGCAATTGCACTATTATGCCACTTGTTGCAGAATGTCAGTGTTGTCAAGAACAGGAAAGGGTAAATGCATTAATTGAAGATATTTGCATAACACCTGTACTAACATTCCGATGTTGAATTTGGCATATCGAGAGTTCCATAACCCTCAACCTGGGGTTATGCTTAGACAACCCGCTGAGGGATTAATTCACAAGTGAGATTTATCATTGTGGCTATAATATAGTTAGTATAATCGGTTATTTTATTAGGACTTATAGGTATTTGGCATATCGAAGATTTATTAGATTGTGTTATTGGATTATTCCAAATCGTCGATTTCCCATACCAAGTTGTGTAGTAAATGCAATTAGGAATGCATTTCCATCAGATGATTTTTGTGGATTCCGGCCTTACGTAGCAAGGCAGGGGCGTAGAAGAAATGCTCATAGAAATTGATTTTTAAATTGTTAAGGCTACTTTATTTTAATTTTTTAATAAAATGAAAATTTGAATTTTTCATTGAACTATTTGTCATTTTTTTTAGTATACAATATTATTAGTCAGAGAACCGACGATGTTTTGTATAAGATTCAACAGCTTCGTCTTTAGTAGGGTGTTTAAATTCAGAGCACAAAGCTTTGGGTGTAGCGCCCAAAACAGATTCAGTCTTCTCATATCCTTTCTCATACGAGTCTTCACTGTATTCAATTACGTTTAACATTAGTTTATTAACGTAAGCTGAAATGGTATGTACCCTTATGAATCAATCTTTGTTTGTTTTTAGATTATTGTGCTTACTGTAAGAAGAAGCTTCCATGATTGGGCGTAACGAATTTTCCCCCTTTTTGAATTTTGGGAATAATATATTCCAACGTCTTGTGCCGTTAACAGTAACAGCTTGCATTTTTGTAGAATTTTCGTTGAAATGCATTGCAGCAAGTAGTAATCTATAAAAAGAAAATTATAAGTAAAGTTAACACTATTTTAAGCACAGAAAGGTACCTAGTCATCATTCCAAAATACGAGTAGTGTGTATGTTTAGGTGCAAATTGAATGACAACTGCGTGATAAGCCTCTACAGAGGAGGTATGACAAGACGATGAAAGTTGGGATACATCTTTAGAAAATTTTAAAACTATTTTTTCTAACGCAGTATATGCTTGAGATACTAATGAGAATAATATTAAAATTAATTCTTCAAAATAAACCAAAATATGAGAAAGAAACAAACTTGGATTAAGCCATCTTTTGGGACGCTCGTTATCTAAGGGACCATGTTCGCAACCTTCGTATGGCCCAATGTGGCCCTCATGTTTATTTATGACGTGGTTTAGCAGAGATTCCCATTTGGCAGCCATTAACGCAGAATTACCATCACAAGAGGAAGCGAGCCAGTATAAATGATTTTGTATACTTCTGTTCCAGGCAAGTAACACTTCCATATATTTTTTCTTCCCACAAACTGATGAAATTTTGGATTTGATAGCTGTAAATTATAATTTTTTTTTATTTATTATAAAATGTCATAAAATAGTTTACCTACATTTTACTAGGTGCCAACCGTCAAAAAGGTGCTTAATTTTTGGATAAGTTTTCCGAAGAAAAGCTCTGATTGAAATGTGCCTATCTGTTACTATAGAACCAATTTGAAAGGCTTTATCTAAAAGAATGACTATTCCACGCTTAAGACCATCCAATTCCATGGCAACACTACTTTTCGCTTGGTTACTCTGAAATGTTAAAAAAAATTTAACTACTAAAACTACTATTACTCAATAAAAGTATGCGTTTACCTGGATTAAAACAAGGTGAATAATTTTCTTTATAGTACTTTCTAAGAAGCAATAACTAAGGTATTTTGCACAGTGGCCAGGACTTAGGAAATAATATTATATTGTGCATTTTCAGTTTTAAAAAAGAAAGCCTAAAAGTAACCCATTTTAATTACCTATCGAAACGTCCATCACCTCCGAGTGATAATACTTTTCCTTGAAGTTCATCCAACAAAGCATTTTGTTCGTTGTCCCAAGCCTTTAATAAACAACTATATATATAATTTGTTTTGTTATTTTATAATAGTTTGAAAAATTATTACACTTTTGACAGCACGCCACAGGTAAGCTTTTTGCAATCTGTAGTAAGTAGCAAGGTCGAACATCTGAATCCCAGCAAATTAAAGCATTCGTAATGATTTAGCAGGGTTTAGACCAGAAAACAATATCCCTGCTGCCACTAGAACAATTAAAGCGGGCTTTCTTCCAATTTCAGGCTGACTCTGCCATGTCAAATTATGATGGTTCGGACAATCAGTGTGGACAGTGACCATTGATCCTTTAATTGAAGTCTTTATATTTGTGCATTTTAACATATATTGTATGCAAAATATAAGTAGCTGAAGTAAGGCAGTCTCAAAAACAATGTATTTCTTCTCATTTATGACATCTAAATCTGGTGAAAACAGCCTGGAACTATTTTTTTTTAATTAATAATAATAATAACCAAAAGGAAAATGATATAGTACCTCTCTATATCTTCAGATGGAACCTCAGATGGAGTATAGCTTGTATCAAGTGGATCTAATGGCCTATCTTTATTTCCGGTGTCTTTCAATTCATAATCATATTGATCATCGTCACTTCGACTCTTCATAAATTCACGAATTTTATCTCCAATACCTTCAGTCTGAGTTGTTTTATCAACCATTTTGGGCAAAATAGTTTGAGAATCTAACGGAAATACAGTATTAGTTTTATATACCGATAACATGCTTTACGTAAAAATTCGCTCACAATTATGACTACGTTTTAGCAGACGACTACGTTCAGTCTGAGTACTTTTAGTTTTGCTTGGCAATGGAATGTAAGCTTGATGTCCAACTGATTTATTTCGTTTAGGAAAATCCAAATCCAAACCTAGGCTATCCTGTAATAATTCAGTTTGAAATTTACACTTGTGTACTAGTAGTTTATTTACTTGAATTATGGTATATTTACCATTGATTTGCCCCTTTTTGATAAAATGCTTGCAGTTGCTAAATTACCCACCTAAAAGCTCTGAAGGAGTGCTAATATCTTCCATTTCAACATCTTGCTGTGGTATAATTTTAATAGCATGTTGTCCTAAAAGGGTTGGAATTGAATCACGCTTTAGCCGTCCTGGCATAGGTACATCGTAACATCTGATTTGTTTAATCCAACCAAAGCAAGAGGGTTTCTTTCATAGCTATCCAGCGTGAAGTGACAAGAGCAAACGCGGCTTGTTGTCAAAACCTTAAAATTGGGATTCCCCAAAATTCCCAACCATTTATTGCGTAGTGTCTCATTTTTTGGGAATATGTGAAAAATAAGTCCATATTTCCTGGATTGGTACTATGGTAATTGCAATCAGGCGCGACACATGGACGAACAATATTAGCCATATCACGAAAAACAATAACGAAACTACCGCAGTTCTTGGAAGTTATAAACTGACACAAATAGTTGAACTTGAAAAGTTGAAATCAAGATTATTACAGCCTAGGCCTACCTTCGAAGTCTGACAATATTATTATTTTACAATTTAAGCGAATAAGAGTTATGAATCGAAGATCAAAAGAAAAACCAAAAATAAATTCGTAATTTAAAACTTATGGTTAAAAACAATAAGGAATGAAATGACACTAGTAATCACCAACGAAAACAACTAGAGCAGACGACTGAAGAAAGTGAAAATCACATGACTGCGAGGTGACGTAAAATGTGACGTAGAGTGGCTTTTCGCGAAGTACCGCCAACTGCCGTTAGACATCCCCTTGGCGCAAAAATTCAAATGTTTATCGATTAATTTTAAATTAATACGAAGTTTTTTATTAATTTAAACAGTATTTTTAGAATCTATAGGTCTCTTTTATAAGATAAAAATTAATGTCTTTATGAATTCAATAGATGAAATATCGTGCAAGTAACGCTTTAAGTAAATTTGGATACTTATTTGAAGGGTCCGGTTCAAGGTCCATACTATCGGCGTTTAAGCCCGCACTCGTCCGCGGACCATACGGTCGCGTTTCAATCCGCACACCACACACACTTGGCGACTTTTCTCTCTCCGTAGACTCGCCTGTTAGGCACTCGGAGGTCATTTAGGCGCGAGTTAACTTAATTCACGTCGGCGACTCCTGGAATAGACAAGTTTTTCGCTCCGGTCACCCACGTGGTCTCGGTGTCTCCGTGAGACCCGGTCAAGTCTTCCCAAAAGTGCGCCAACACCCCGGTTTTGTTCATGGCCTCGTCACGGTTTTTTTTTTCGGTGGCGCGAACTTCCACTACAATCAACAGGCTCGAGACCAGTCAACCTGGCCGGACCCAACCAATCATCACGATGGCGACATGATGTTCGTTTCCATCTTTCAGTTCCCCCAAGCGGGATTCCTCAAAGGGTCAGCCATAGCGTCTTCAATTAATCACTGCTTAAAAGTAATGTCAAAGAATAACCTATCGAAATTTCTTAAAATATACAACAACGGAGAATTTCTCCGAACCAGATAATTGGCAACCCTCAATTCGGACTGGCGATAAGCGCATAGGGAAGATAAAGGGTAAAAGGGGACTCGCGACGGCATAATACAAAGAATTTGGAGACTCGCTAATCCCAACAGTGAGAGAACGGAGGGAGAATAATTTAAGGGGCAGGGAAAACCCAGGATACCTTTGGCCACTAGGTCACCTATGACGACCCCTTCCCAATGACCGTCTGTTGCGCGGTCACTTCAATTAGAACGATTAGAGTAGCCCAAAGCTATACTAACTAATAAATTTCTTAGAAAGATTCAAGGTCGAATTTTGAAAATGTGGGAAAGAAATATATATTTAAGAATAAGACAAGGTGCTTAAAGGAACTGTAAATAACGAAACTATGGAATTTTAAATTGGTCGCTACAGACATTAACTTAAATTTTATATCCCATATAATATATGTTGTTGAAAATTACTACTAGTGAAGTTATTTTCAAATTTAAGAACGAGAAAAATCAAATTTCATGTCACGATTTTTTGGTCAAAATGTAGCTTAAGTATCTGGTTTTGATTTCGACGCTAGCGACATCTGTTGGGAAAAGAACTACTTCACGTCGAGCCAACACTTTAATTGCTTTAACATAAAGCGCTTCCATTTGTTTTCACACTGGTTTGGGCAAAATGCCTGTTATTGCAAATGACAGGAACAAGGAACGCCTACATAGAGCGCCATCTCTTCAAAGGAATAATTAAACATTATTCATAAGCATTATTATATTATACTAATAAATTATCATAAAAATAATATTTTATAAATACGTTCTATTTGGTAATATTATTTTATATAGCGTCCCAGCAAACACATATAGCTCCATTGGATATCCATGGCACGTTAACTTTGGATATTATGATGTCTGTGAGATATCCATATATCCAGGTTTTACGTCACATGGATATTCCATAGATATCCAGATGTCATGGTTTTGGAGATCCAGGGTATATCAAAACTCTGGATATTCAATATCCAGGCGATGTTGTAGGGATATCTCAGGGATTAAAAAAATAACCTATTTAGGATATGACCAGGATATAATATATCCTAGGGATATCCAATATATATATATTATGTCCATATTATGTACGTTAGAGGTCTTGGGGATTTTTAGATTTTCCTAAAATATCCATATAAATATATTTTTATTTTATAAAGGATAAAAATTTATTTAAATTGATTTTTTTTGGTTTATTAATGACTATAATTTTAAATAAAGAAATAAATTTAAATAAAATGACGATTCTTGCATTAAAAACAATTATTACCTATATATAGCTAAATAATTGGTGCAAGAATCATCACATTAACATAACTAATATAATTAATAAGATTTAGAATTAAGTGAAATTAACCTTTTTTAATAATATGATTGGAACTAGGCATGATGACGAAAGATATCAAAAGATTTATTAAATACACCACTAAAAAGATTTAAAATTTCCTTTGATCAAGGTTTTATTTAAAAAGTTCTTTGCTTCCAAAATCATTGTGAAAGTTATTTCAATATTATAATTATTTAGGTTTTTCTTTTTTACTTCCTGCTGGGCAATGGTGTGACCAGTCTTTAATTATTAGTTCAATTTCAGCAATCGTAGAATTGGCAGCGCATTTTGATCGTTTAACGGCCGCTATAAATAAATTATTACTCGTGAATAATAGATGTAGAATGAGAAGAAATCTAGACCAATATACTAAGGATAATTTTCATTGTGATTAGATCTTGAAGTTTTTTTGCCTTTTCTTCCTTCCCAACTGTAATGTGAACCGAGGGTTTTACTCAATCAGAGTGAATTGAAAAAATTTGCTCGTGTAAATCCATTTCATCGCTAGCAGCAAGCTTAAAAATCAAATTATAAGCAAAGTGCAAGCTACGCTAATTTAAATAAGTGAAAAAATAACATCGAGAAGCCTCATTCTGAGTGAATTGAAAAATTTCCATACATTTGTTTCGTATAAATCCATTTTATCGCTAGCAGCAAGCTTCAAAATCAAGTTATAAGCAAAGTGCAAGCTACGCTAATTTAAATAAGTGAAAAAATAACATTGAGAAGCCTCATTCTGAGTGAATTGAAAAATTTCCATACATTTGTTTCGTGTAAATCCATTTTATCGCTAGCAGCAAGCTTCAAAATCAAGTTATAAGCAAAGTGCAAGCTACGCTAATTTAAATAAGTGAAAAAATAACATCAAGAAGCCCCATTCGAGTTAATTGAAAAATTTCCATACATTTGTCTCGTGTAAATCAATTTTATCACTAGCAGCGAGCCCCAAAATGAAAAAGCCAGCTACACTAAATAAAATTTTAAGTCTAGTTGGGGTTATTTTTTCACAATTAAGAGTAATAGAAAAATTGGCATACATTTTACTTGTTTAAACCATTTTTCCTCCAGCAGCACCGCCAAACTCAAATTTAATGCAAAGTGCTATCGTATTATCACTAACATCTTGCGACGCGATTGTAGCCGAGGTCAGTTAGACCACGATTCCCACCTAAACATATAGTCTTTCTCACAAACAAGTAAGTATAAATATATTCTTGATTGCACTCTAAGATTTGAGGAATCGATTAAGATTCGTACATTTCACATTCGATCTGCCTGAGACCAAGCAATGCAAATCTTTAAAATCTGTTAAAAATTTACCTCGGGTATTTAGTGTAGAACACCAACTTTTGCAGCTTTGGTCGCTCTTGTGCCACTGTACAGGGAAATTTGTAAAATTGAAGGGTTGTTCCACCATGGATTAAATAACCTTACATGGATAGTTCTCTCTAATACATTTTACTATACTACGAGTTGAAGATGTTTGTTTCAAACGAGGCTTACAGATATTTTTGCCGTCCCCTCAATTTTACCCCCTTTACCGATACAAATCCGGAACAAGATTTTTTGATACGTCGCCATCTCGCGGCAGCTTTTGGCGAATTTAATGTTTTTCCAACGGTTTGTTTATTTCATTTGAAATTGAAATATTCAATCGTGGTCAGTACCTCGGTGGCTTTGGAGCTTCCTGGTTAAGTGTGAGAAATAATAAGTACTGTAAGCGACCTTTTTCATATTGTTTTTTTTTTCATTTATGTATATCACCTAATTTTTCGTTAAATTGTTTATAGGCTTTCAAAATGTAAACAAGTTTTCAATAGATAGGCCTTGGACTACAAAAATAATAATTTCATCAATCGCGATTGCACCCCCTTTACAATTTTCCCCCCGTGTATCGGTAAAATCGAGACTTATTTAATCCATGGTTCCACGAAGATTGCTTTGCAGGTTATGTAACCTTTAATATTGTTAGGTTTTGTCTACTAACAATTAAGTATCAATCTTTTAAACAAAATATTACTTTATTACAGATTTTAAGTCATAACAATTATACATTTAAAATTGAGATAATTGATCACGTCGCGCCCCGGGGAGGAAGTGTCCTCTTGGACTTACTTCCGTAGCCGTTTTGGTTTTAGATCACGTGACTAACGTGATCATGTGATTCAGTTCAAATTACAAATATGGAGACAGTGGTGCCATCTAAACTTTAAAATGGCACCCACGCTTTTAAAATAATATAAATCCCAACATCACTTTTCCCTTAAAAAAAATTTGAACGCGTACATAAAGGAGGGGAGTCATATGTAGATGAATGCATGGAGTTGACGGTGGTTGGTGAGTTGTTGCAGGAAAGCTCGAACTAGATGATCCAGCAGGTGTGTGTGTCGTATAGGAACTTGGAGTCGCTGGTCTGGAATGTGAACTAGGTGTAGCAGTGTTATTGTCGCCGCTCAGAGTTGCATTGGTACTGCGTAGGAGTGCAGACTGTGATATTACCAGAGGGTGACTATGCAATCCTGGCGAATATCAGGTTCCAGGGTATTAGGTATTTGTGGCGTTTCGCTATGAACGGTAGCGGATTGATAATGAGAATCCTGAAAGCGAATATGATTTCGGTGTCGGCGAATAATGCCTAAAGCGGTTTCGATTTCAAACATTACGCGCCCCAACGGTTTAACTATGTGTCCAGGTATCCATTTTTCCTTTCTATTGAACAGACGAGCGTATACAAAGGATCGTGGTGGCTTTCGTTTATACGATGTTATTTCGTTGGAAGCGGAATTACGAGGATGAAAAACGTCCAATTTAGTAGCGATTGCACGACCAATCATTCTTTCAGCTGGAGATGGCCCTCCGTTTAGCGGCGTTCGTCGATAATTGACCAGAATCCTAGCAATTCGTTGGTGCAAAGAACCTGCGTGGTATTTCTCTAAACCAGCGTCTATTTGTTGTAAAATAGGTGATGTCCCACCAGTAATTTTCTTCAAAGTCGATTTTACCGTGCGAACCGAACGTTTGGCTTGACCATTAGACGCGGGATGGTATGGCGCTATGGTCGTATGTTCGATACCATTGTTACGTGTGAATTCTTGAAATTCCGTGCTAGTAAAGCAGGTAGCATTATCGCTAACTAATTTTGGAATAACTCCAAATCTTGACATGTGCTGTCTCAAATGGTGAATAACAGTGCGGGATGACGTGTTTTGAGTAATATAAATTTCAAGCCATTTAGAGTATGAATCGACTGTCACAAGAAGGTAATGGTTTTCAATAGGGCCTGCAAAATCAATGTGAACACGTTTCCATGGTTGTGTTTCCGGTGGCCATTCGGAATAAGTTCTTGGAGGATTTGGTGCGTGCATCCTACACGTGTGGCACGACTTTGACAACTCATCAATGTCTTTGTTGATGGTAGGTCACCAAACCTTTGATCTTGCGAGTTCTTTCATCGAGCGTACACCCTGGTGAGTGCTATGCAATTCGGCCAAAATAGACTGACGTAGTCTAGAAGGAACGACTACTTTGTTACCAAACAATAATACATTATCAGCTAGAGATAACTCGAGAGAGTGCCTTTCATAAATCTGCAACTCGTTATCCAATAGTTCGGTTTTCTTGGGCCATCCGTGAATAGTAAATTCTACTACTTGTGAAAGAATCGGATCTTCTAGAGTGGCGAAGGCCATGGTTTTGACATCAATTGGGCCATTTGTTCCAGATTGCAATAGTAAAACCAGTTCGGTTGGTAATGGTGTGCTCTTGTCAGGTGTGTCAATCGGTAAGCGACTAAGTGCGTCGGCGTTAGAGTGCTGTGATCCTTTCTTGTATATAATTTTGTAGTTATATGCCGACAAAGTGAGCGCCCATCTCTGCAAGCGAGCTGCGGCCATCTGGGGAACAGGCTTATTTTCCGAAAATATTGTCGTCAACGGTTTATGATCCGTGAGCAAAATAAACGTTTTTCCAAGTAAATAATCCCTGAATCAGGTTACGCCAAAAACGATTGATAGCGCTTCGCGCTCAATTTGTGGGTACTTCCGTTCTGATGGTGTTAACGTGCGAGACGCAAAGGCTATTGGTCGCTCCTCTCCATCGATGACGTGTGAGATGACCGCTCCTATACCAACAGGTGACGCATCGCATGCCAGTATTACGTCACGGTTCGGATCAAAATGGACAAGGACGCCCGATGATTTTATAGCGTCCTTGGCTGATTCGAATGCATCTTGGTGTATTCTGGACCATTCCCATTTGTTTGACTTGCTCAAAAGATTATTTAATGGTGCCAGCAGCGTCGATGAATTTGGAATGAAACGTCCGTAGTAATTTATGAACCCAAGGAACGAACGCAGTTCTTCAACTGAGGTCGGTGCTGGTGCATTCTTGATAGCATCTAGCTTATCATCTAAAGGGTGTAATCCTTCAGCATCGAGTCGATAGCCTAAAAATTCAAGCGATTCCTGGAGAAATGCACATTTTTCCTCATTAAGTTTGAGACCTTTTTCCACGAATGTGTTAAATAACTTATCCAGGTTCTCCTGATGATCGGTTACGTTAACTCCTCCAATAAGTATATCGTCTTGATAAGGAGCGCATCGCGGGTGATCTTGTAAAATGGTTTCAATGTATCTTTGAAATATTGCGGAGGCCGAAGCGATTCCGAACGGCAAACGATTGTACTGAAAAAGACCTTTGCTAGTGTTTATGACCACATATTTTCTGGAATCGTCATCGAGTTGAAGCTGGTTGTATGCATTTCGCATATCAAGTCGAGAAAAGACCTTGCAATTTGCCAATTTAGCGAAAATATCTTCGACTTTAGGTAGAGGAAACGTTTCGACGTCAAGAATTTTGTTAGTTGTTACACTGAAATCTCCGCATATTCGAACTTGTCCGTTACCTTTCAAAATCGGTACAATTGGCGTGGCAAATTCAGCGTGTGGAATAGCGGTGATAATACCTTCGGATTCTAGACGAAGGAGTTCGTCTTCGACCTTATCTTTCAAATGGTACGGTACAGTTCTGGCTTTGAAAAATCGTGGCGGAGTCGCGTCTTTACGAATGTGAAGTTTAACTTTAACGTCTTTTAAACATCCCATGCCTGGCGTGAATAACTGTCGATGGTTTTCTATGATATTCTTGATACGTGACCTTGGTTCATTGATATGGCTAACTTGAAGATTTAATTCCTGTAGAATTTTGAATTCTGAAAATATCCATGATCTTCCCATGAGATTGGGACCCGATCCCTTATAAATGACGATCGGCAAATCCAAGATAGTATTCTGGTATTGAACTTGGACAGTAGTTTCACCAATTATTTTTACTGTGTGTCCTGTAAATGATGTGAGATATGTCATAGTGTCGCGAATATTAATTACTGCGTAGATTTATTTGCGACAGTAACTCTTCTGAAACGAGGGTGAACGCGGACCCAGTATCTAATTCAAAATTAACTGGAGTTCCATTAATTTGACAAATAATTTTTATCGGAGGCAGAGGAAATGACGTTTGCGTTTGATTTGACATGTTGCGTTGTTTTTCGTAGTTGGCTTTTCTTGATTCTCGTACATGAAATATGTCGTATTCGCCGTGTTTTTCTTTGATATGATTATCATCTTCGATATAATTCGTCTGTGGTCTTGACCTGTAGCCTTGATTACCACGACTTGATTTATCTCGTTCTTGATTACCTTGATGTGCATTGTCGCGTTCGTAGTATGTTCTACCTCGTCCTTGATTATTTTTCTGCGAACGGTTACTATTACGCGAGAACGTACGTTGTTGGTCATAGGTTTGTCGATTTTTATTTTGACGACACACTTTACTTAGATGCCCTATCTTCTTACAATTATAACATTCAGCGTTCTGGTATAGACATTCCTATTCTGGATGATTTGTACCATTACAGCGTATACATTTTCTATTATTGTTGTGGAATTGAAATGTTCTCTGATCACTTGCTTTATTTCGCTGTTGATTATTTGAATTCTTCGGGTTAGAATTCCTCTGTAGCTTACGCTTGTAGTTCGATATTTTGTTGACTTGGTTTCCATTACTCGTTCCAGCCTTGATATCTGAAGCCTCTCGATCAGCTGTCTCTAATGATTGGACAATGGTAATAGCTTTCTGTAATGTGAGGTTCTTCTCCTTTAATAATATCTTCAAGGTGATATCGTTGTTTATGCCACAAACTATACGATCTCTAAGTACTGTGTCCAAAGTGTTTCCAAAATTACAATGCTCCGACATTTTACGCAATTCAGATATGTAGACTGATATGGACTCTCCTTCACGCCTATCTCGCTTATAAAATTTGCATCGTTCCACTATGTCGGTTGGTATTGGTTCAAAATGATCACATAAGGCTAGGACCAAATCCGCATATGACTTCTCCTTTGGTTTTTCCGGGGCGACGAGATTGCGTAATAGTGCATATGTTTGCGCCCTTTTCTTTATTAGCACTGCCGTATTATTAGCACCTGGAGCCGTAGATTCTTGTATATCATTTGCCAAAAAGAATTGTTCTAACCTTTCGGAATAAATCGTCCAAGGTTCGTCACTTTCACAAACGGTGGAAATTGTTCATTATTAGTAGCCATGGCTCTTGTAAAAACCAAAAATTCCCAAAACAAAGTTCAAAATGGCGGCTCTTTTGTTTATGTAGCGGCGGTACTTCTCGGCGTTACTCGTGCTGTTGCCGGAGATCTCTTGACAAATATGGCGGGTAGATTTTCTAATGGATTCCTTTGGGCCTCACCAAAAAATGAAATGTGACTGTCTGGCTTTAGCAGTGATTTCGGTTTCCAAATTCCGTCGCCATTTGTTAGGTTTTGTCTACTAACAATTAAGTATCAATCTTTTAAAGGGAATATAACCTGCAAAAAAATCTTTATGGAAGACCCCTTCAATTTTTCAAATTTCCCGTACAGTGGCGCTAAACATTTCTAAAGCCAAAGGCAAGAGCGGCCAGAGCTGCAACCGTTGGTGTTCCACACCAAATACCTGAGGTTATATTCCCTTTAAACAAAATATTACTTTATTACAGGTTTTAAGTCATAACAATTATACATTTAAAATTGAGATAATTGATCACGTCGCGCCCCGGGGAGGAAGTGTCCTCTTGGACTTACTTCCGTAGCCGTTTTGGTTTTAGATCACGTGACTAACGTGATCATGTGATTCAGTTCAAATTACAAATATGGAGACAGTGGTGCCATCTAAACTTTAAAATGGCACCCACGCTTTTAAAATAATATAAATCCCAACAAATATTTAATACATAGTTTACACTAAAAGGGGTAACGTCCTTTCGACCTCGAATTCATCCCCTGTGCTTCTCCCCGTACAGTACTGCCAGTAATTTGTGAGCGCGCTTTAGCAGTCGGCGGTCTGACTCGCCATTGAAATTTCAATACAAGTCCTAGGCTTAGCTTCATAGATAGTTTAAAAATGAGTTCTATTAAATCAAAAGAATTTTATAAGGGTTATTTTGAGTGTTTAGGGAAAGAAGATAGAATATTATATAAAAAAAGTTAAGAACCTGAAAAGTTTTGCTACTGCGGCCAAGGAGAAAGTGATAAAATGGTAGCATGTGATAATGAAAACTGTAAACATAAATGGTTCCACTTTAAATGTTTAGGCATACGAAAAGCCCCTTCTACCAAATTTTGGTACTGCCGTGATTGTAAAGACATACGTGCACGTCCACTGGGTAGGCCCAAAAATGGAAATGTGAAAAAATAAAGTTTTTTTATTATATGCATATGAACAAACTAATATATTTACATTTTTTAATCAAATCTAACCACAGACTCGCAGACGTTTATAAAAGCACAACAAGCTTTTACTATTTTATCTAATTTTGTTTGATTACAACTACTATTTCTTTTTAAATAATCAATAGGAATGGTAGATTGTAAAATACGGAATTTGTTTGGAGCATGGCCAATCACTCTTTCGACATGTATTCTTACATTTTCTATCTTTCTTGTTTCTCCTATTTCCTTTGCACTTAGTTGTTTTTTCCCTCTTCTAAAAGCTGGAACAGCAACTTCCGCACACAAAAACCCAACAGACTCTGCTATATTGAATCCACGATCTGCTAAAATTAAATCCCCTGGCAACAAATTATTTAAAATTTTACATTCTTCTGTAATGTGTTTGTCTGATGTACGCCCACCCCATGCTTCTGAAATGAATGAAACTGATCCCTGTGGTGTAATTCCAATTAAAAATTTCATGGTATTGTGGAGTTTGTAATTAGACCATGTCTCAGCTCTAGCGTCCAATGAAGAGGGCCTTTCAATGAAGATTTCAAAACAGTCGATAATAACTGCCACTTTGTTTCCAAAAGCGCTCTTGAAACAGTTCGGCATTGTCAAATGCAACTCCTCTCTAGAAGGCCATTTAATTAACTTATCAAGCCTCACGTTTATTATATCCAGCCATTTATCAGTTACTCCGGAAATAGTAGCAATTGAGACGTTCAATCTAAAAGCAAGGTCTTGCACATCTAAATCAAGCCGTTACCTTAAAAGTGTAACCAAAAATTCTTGAAACAAAGACAACTTCGCATTTAAGTTGGGTTGCACACGAGCAACAAGTAAATTGAAAGTTGCTACTATTATTCCTACGTTTGGAAGGCCAGTGTAGTAAACTGCCCGAGATTCGTTTGATTCGATATATGATTTATCAAATATGCGATTTTGAACAATCCTTTCAAGTTCAGAAATATCATCTATGGATAAATTGGTTTGAGTTGATTCATCTTGGGTTTTCGTCTGCAGTATTTCAGTAGTTTGAATGCCAAAGTGAGAAACATCAGGTGTACACAGAGTGCCTACATCAACGTTGGAATATTGATCTTCCGTCACAATCCTATTCGAAACTTTTCTAACTACTTCCGAATTTTCCTGTATATTTTCTTTCGATAATAACTTCATCTTGTTCCATTATTTCATCTTGTAATGTAGATGATAAAGGTGAAATTTCATCTCCAAGATATATGCTATCATCATCCGTGAAATAAACGCTTTCCTCAGTTAGCGAAGTTGAAGCTGCTCCATCACTCATGATTTTCTTTTTGGCCCGCTCTATAGAGCGGTTATGCGAATCTAGTTTTAATTTAGGTGTTCCAAGACTTGATAAAGTATTAAACCCCAAATAAAGTGTAGGAACCTAGTCTGGATGAGTTTCATCTTCCAAAAAAGCTGGTTTGCCTAGCAATTAAGGTAAATCATGTTATATTAGTTATAGTAATAAGGTTAGATAACTAGGAAATACTTAAAACAACTAAAACTTACCAGTAATAAAGTGGCGATTACAAACTCTATGCCATCCCCTGTAGCATTTTAGAGTCGGGCCGACGTCGGCTAGTGTCTTAAAACAGAAAGGTCGGCCTACTGTCGGGCAACCCCACTCTGAAAGGTCGAAATGTCCTAGTAGAAAAGTAGTCGGCCGACCGTCGATCGACATAAAAAATTCGACTCACTTCCGATGTATGTCCTACTCAGAAAGGACTATGGGCCGACTCAGAAATGACTATGGGCCGACTCAGAAATGACTATGGGCCGACTCAGAAATGACTATGGGCCGACTCAGAAATGACTATGGGCCGACTCAGAAATGACTATGGGCCGACTCAGAAATGACTATGGGCCGACTCAGAAATGACTATGGGCCGACTCAGAAATGACTATGGGCCGACTCAGAAATGACTATGGGCCGACTCAGAAATGAATATGGCCGACTCAGAAATGACTATGGGCCGACTCAGAAATGACTATGGGCCGACTCAGAAATGACTATGGGCCGACTCAGAAATGACTATGGGCCGACTCAGAAATGACTATGGGCCGACTCAGAAATGACTATGGGCCGACTCAGAAATGACTATGGGCCGCCTCAGAAATGACTATGGGCCGCCTCAGAAAGGACTATGGGCCGACTCAGAAAGGACTATGAGCCGACTTCACAAAGGCATATTTCCGACTCGGAAACGACGTTGGGCTAACGTCATATACATACAATTCCAACTGTGAAACGAACGTTGTGCCGACGTCAAATTAAATCGCACTTCGGCACTCCAACTTAATACCAATTTGATGCCTTAACAGTAATTTTGCTGAGATTGAATCGATAACAATTTTCAATAAAAATTAGCTATTTATATTAATAGAACTAATACAAACAATATACAAGACTGAAAACAGTAATTTTGCTGAGATTGAATCGATAATAATTTTCAATAAAAATGAGCTATTTATATTAATAGAACTAATACAAACAATATACAAGACTGAAAATCTTTTGGCGAAGTACATAGAATTTATATAGTAGTGATATGAAAATAAACTTTTTAATTAAGCTTCTAGATTTTAATACGTAAAAACAATTACAATTCAAATACTTTTAACAAATATCATTATCTTTTAATGTTGAAGTCCATTTTACATGTTATTCATAAAACACATGGCCTTGTAATTGCCAAGGCTTAACAGCTCATGCAAAACATTGTTCACAAAGCTATAATTAATTGATATAGATATTATTTATATTGATATATTATTGAAAAACTTACTTTGTTAGTTTAGATTTAATGTATTTCTCAAGATTTCAATGATTTTTCCATTAATTTTTAATAGAAAATTAAGCGCACAAGTCAACAATTACACCTCTCATCTCAAGCTAGTTCGCCAATAAACTTCTAACATGCTGCTAATCCGGAAATGGCGCTGCGAAAGTATTACCTGGCGTAGGCTTTTGAATTTTTTAACTATGAAGCGTTTGAAAAACGTTTGTGCTCGTATCAATAAGCCTATTTATTAATATATTTTAAATTTTTTAATCTATTTAGAGTTTAATTAATCAATATCAATAAAAATCAGGAATTAATATTTTGAAATAATATCGTAAATCGCAAACCCCTGTAACACATGAAGTCGGTTTAGAGCAAAGACTATATACGCTTCGCTTACTAGACAGGCGTCTCCATACAAAAAACCTGTTTACACTTTCGAAACACGGGAGAAGCCTTTGACCAGCCGTTAGAGGCGCCACTAGTAGCACTCTGAAGCGCGGGGAAAATTTTGACCAGCGTCTGCTATCGTATGCAAGTTGAGCCATTGAATACGCCATTCTATTTATATATAGTCTTTGGTTTAGAGTCGGGGTACGGTCGAAAAGTCGGTTTATAGCATTGAGTTAGGAATAAATAGAGGTACAACAAAACCTGGCTGGCGCGGGACCAATTTCGTTCCATAAGGAGACTTTATCAACTTTATCGTTCTACCGTGGGGGCATCTGTCTCTAGTGGTGGCAACTATTGCAATTGAATTTTCGCGAATCTGATGCGAAATTGAAATGTATGATTTCTCGTAACAAACCAACCTTTGAAGTTGTTTAAAAATAATTTTATTCTGTCAACACGATTCCTTTTTAACTCAAGTTACGGTGAATTAGCTAATAATTATTTATTTTTAGCCATATAACTTTACAAAATATAGATGGCGCTACCGCCTAATTATAAAGATGAATTTCGTACAGTCTTATCAGATTAGGTCCCGCGTAACCATGGCAACTGAAATCGTAATTTTAATTCTAGCAGTATTATTCCCAATTCAATGGTTTATAGTCGACGACCAAATGCCGAAACGTTTTTCGACACTAACACCGTAAATCCGTTTTTGGGACTATTTATGGTCGGTATGACGACCATTATCCAACTTAAAATAGACCTTAACTTTATGAAACCAACCATATTTATTTAGGAAAATTGGATATTTTAATTATTTTCTGACTATTTGGTGATGATTAATTTTTTATTCACTTTTATTTTTTCTTCAAACTTATTTGTATTCGAAAATCTAACAATGAGATCAGTTTTGGGTCGGAAATAAGCATTAATATAAAGTCGGCCCAACGTCGTTTTGGAGTCGGTTCTTAGGTCTATTAATTGGCGGTAAAGAGTCGACGTTTTGTAGTCGGCCGACCATTTTACCCCTACGACATTTTGACCCTCAATCCAAAGGTCGGCTTTACTGTTTAGTACCTTTTGCCGACGTCGGCCCGACTCTAATTTGCTACAGGGGAAGTAACTTCTTATGCAAATTAATTTCTAAAAATTAATTAATCATAATTAGTAAAAATTAACTTCAAGTATAATTATACAATAAAATACAGTTATTTTAAAAATATGAAAAAAATACATGGGTGGCCCTTATCAAATCGGCATATCGACTGTACATTAAAGTCGACTTGCCGACTTTATAAAGTCTCAAAATGGAAATTTATAATTTTACTGGTTTAAAAAAATTGAACAATTTGAGTCGGCATACGGTCGTCGACCTGAAAAAACGACTTTTAGACCCACACCCGACTCTTGAACGACACCCTAATGCTACAGGGGATCTCTTTGGTTCTGAAATCTCCAACCTAAGAGCCTTAATCCATGCATTTCTTCTTCTCAGAGATAATTCGCGAATATAAACACTTTGGTTAGTAATAACACCGGGTATTGAATAGATGGATAAATTATCAACTCTTCTCGTTTGACTTTTACAACTTAAAACATAACAATATACCATTTTAATTAAATTTTAAACAAATATTAATGATTATGAAGCTAAGCCTAGGACTTGTATTGAAATTTCAATGGCGAGTCAGACCGCTGACTGCTAAAGCGCGCTCACAAATTACTGGCAGTACTGTACGGGGAGAAGCACATGGGATGAATTCGAGGGGGAAAGGACGTTACCCCTTTTAGTGTAAACTATGTATTAAAATGTCATTTGAGTAGGGCTATGTTGACGTCGATAAGAAATACAACGATTCAAATCGTGAGATGGACTATGCCAAAGGTAAGTGTGGCATTTACCAGAATTTATCCACGATTATTCAACTATAAGGGTGAATAACGACGCTATACCTGCCATAGAAGCGCCTGTCCTACGAAAATTCCGATTGTTTTCCACCCCATGAGCAAAATAGGGTTAAATTTATATGTATTTCCTAATAGCGCCATCTATTGTAAAAAAGTAGAAAATCGTGAAAAATTATAAAAAAATGTGGTCAGGACCAGAAACATTTTAAGATCGCTTTCTCAACTATAGAGTTGAAAAGTCAGAAAGGGTAACTCATATCACGGCTCCTGGTGGGCTCTATCAATCCCGAAAGTAATTTATCAAATTAATTTATTTTTATGACACAAAATAAAAATTAAATTAATTCTATTTAATATTTATTTTAAATAAATTGCATAACTATATTTTGTTAATTTAATTATCTTATATTTTTAATCGTCTAGATGGCGCTCACGTGCAAGAATGATAGAAGCGGATGGAAGGGAAGGAGGGGGGCAGATCAAAATTTTCTACCAAAATCTCCTTTTATCCAACCTTGTAGTTGAATAATTTTGATTTACCTTGGTAACTAATTAACTATGGCTATCATACGAATCCTTATGCAATTTTGATCAGATCGATCCAATTTGATCCCAATTAAGGATGACATATCTTTGAATCGGTTATTCAAAATATGCAGAAATACTGGAATACTGTAACAAATATATAGTCAGCACCGTAACCAGGATTTGATTTCAGGGTGGGCACGCAATGGAAACAAATAAAAAAAAATAAAAAATTGTACATACAACCATACGGTCCAGGGTGGGCACGGCCCGACCGCCCCCCCCCTGGTTACGGCCCTGTATATAGTAGTGGTTTATAAGTATGGCGCACTATCTTTTAAATAGATTTTTCGTTAAATGGGCGACTTTCAATGCCTGGTAAAGCATAATTAATTTGATGATGGGAAACAGGTGTTAGGTATAATAAAATTAAATAACACGACTGATACTTCATGGTTTTAAACATTTTAATTGTCATAATTAAAATTTTTAAAACCATGAAGTATCAGTCGTGTTATTTAATTTTATTATAAAGTTTTAACCATGGACACAAAATTCAATTTATATGAGGTGTTAGGTAAATGTCAGATCATAACCGTCAAGTGATTGGTCGGATTATTTTTCTGCTGGTGTTTTTGATAAGGGAAGTTCAAGGTCGTTTAACTGGAAAGGACGCGTAACAACCCGTTCGCGGTGGAGAAGGGGGGGGGGGAGGGTTAAACGGATGTTATACAGTGAGTCGTCGCGCCATCTAATGATCGCTAAGAAATTTACGATATTTAGAGCTTTATATACAGGGTGTTTTAAATTGTTCTGACTGGGCATTTTTGTCAGAAACTTCAAGAGATTTTCAGGGTATTATTTCTAGTGTGGGATCGCTCTAAATCGTAAATTTCTGAAAAATCAGAAATACTTTCACCGGTAGGTGCTAGAAAAAACGTTTCAATGAGAAAGTTGTAGAGCGCTGTCGAAAATTTTCAAAGAAATTGGTTTCATTGGAAACGAATACTTTTTCACGAAGATATGAGCTGATGAAAAACACAAGCTGTCCATAGTGGCCAATAGCTTTCGCATTTTTGTACGTAAAATAACGAAATGTCTAAAAGATTTTAATTGAACATTTTATTCGAATAAACTTAAGAATTTTACAAGTGAGGTTCTATGATACCTTCGTTTGCCACGATACATGTTTGGGATCGATGAAGCATGTTTTGAAACGACCGTGCGATCATATCCGTAGTGACAAGTTCGAAGGCTGCAGTGATTCGGTGACGCAAATCTTAGATGTTTTTAACGGGCGTCACGTAATCTTGTGCTTTGATGAACCCAGACAAGAAAAAGTCCATCGGAGTCAGGTCCCGAGACCTCGCAGGCCATCGAACGTGACCGTTCCTGCCAACACAACGCTGAGGGAATTCGTTGTTAAGATGCTGCACTACACATCTTGGTACGCGAACTGGTGCGCCGTTATGTTGGTACCATATAAAAATTGTTTTTGTACAAAAACCCGAAAGTATTTCCGATTTTTCTGAAATTTTGGATTTAAAGCGATCCCACACTAGAAATATACCCTGAAAATTTCGCAACTCTATCTCTTGCAGTTTCTGAAAAAAAAAATGCCCAGTCAGAGCAATTAAAAAAAAAACTGTATTATAAGCCGAATGAAGACTGTACACTATTCAATCTTAATATTTTAAGGTTATACATTTCTTCACTTATCATTAAAACCGAAATTTATTTTATTTCTACATAGCGATAATGACTAATTTGAGACAATTTCTTGCAATGCTTCCATTCTCCCTCATGCTCTAACAGAAAACGCCGTCGCCATAAAGCAAAGGAACTAAGACTGGTTTGTCATAGACCTCGAAGCCACGAGATTTTGACGGTCGGCGGCGAACCGGTGATTTCCGACTTTTTGTCTGTGGAGGCGTAGAACCAAATTTTAACGGCGGCGTCGACGTGGCACGGCTTTTATAGGACATTTTTTAGAAAAGTTTAATTGCACTAGGAAAGTAATACATGTAATTGAAATATGATAAAGAAAGAACTACATTTTTGTTAAAGCTGCAAATAGACTGATATCAACGGAAAATCTGGTAGCCCTGTTTAAAAATGTAATGAACTGTCGGCGGCATGCTGTTCAAATTCTTTGTCAAATAAATTGTGATGGGGAACTCTTTTATAATTGGAACCAAGTTTCTATCTTATGGTTGTCGAGATACATTTTGAATAACCTTGAAGACATGGATGAGGTTCATTGAAATTTTCATTGTGGAATGACCCCCTACGCGCTTTATACACTCTTTTAATGTCATATTCCTACCTATAACACATTTGGAATTATTAGCTCTGTATTGTTTTAAGTTGACATCCTGTATAAATATTACATAATAGTAGATGAAGAATGACAGTCATATACCAATTATATACCATATGATGGTATTTTTGGTGGTATGATGGTATAATCGTATTTCATTAATTTGGTGGTATGATGGTATAATCGTATTTCATTAATTTGGAGGTATATTTTTATTCAATTTCGACTATGGAGGTAGAAATATTTGAACGGGTAATCAAATTTAAAATCTTTAAAACACCTCTATAAATCTTAAGTAAACAATCTATACGTTTATAAAGGGACGTCGCGAACGGCGACAGTTTATTATTTACTTCGGTCCCATCACAACTCCAACAATGGAAATGTAAGTATCATCAAGCTAATATCTAAAATGTTATTTAACAATTATAATATATTAATTTGTTATAGCAACGAGAGTAACACATGCTTTGTTGAAGCTAGTTTCCTTAGAGCTCGTGGAGAATATTACGTTAAAGAATTAGCCTTCATAGTTCCAAACAATGGAGAAAAGGGGATATTTACATTTAAGGGACCGTACCCTTATAATGATTTATCCATAAAAGATAAACAGCTGTGTTCATGGGTCACACGAAACATATGTAACATTCATTGGAATGACGGAGATATGGATTTTATCAATTTACAAGATGTATGCTTCGATATATCAAAAAAGGCGACGGTGTTTTATACAAAAGGGTTAGAAAAATCTAAAATTTTGTCAAATTTATTTAAAAAAGAAGTTATTAATGTGGAAAATTTTGGATGTCCCAAACTTTCCAAGTTATCTAAAAACATTTCAATGCCATTCGGGGTTTGTAAATACCATCTATACAATGAAATGAATTGTTGTTATTGTAAAGTGGGTAAATGATGATAAATAAAATTGTCTTGGAAAATAACCGCATTAGTATTTCATTTGTTGATTTTACTCTACAGACAATTAACGTCATTCGAGTGGAATGCCAGAATTTTTCCTTTATGGGAAATAACCACTTTACATCGATACTTGTTAACTATTCACTCAATTCAATTAACTGACGTTAATGCGAAGATAGTTGTTTTCACATTCATACACCCTTCAAATTGATAGTCTATTGTTTACTATTTACTCGTTTTGATTAACTGACATAAATATGAAGGTAGTGGTTTTAATATTCAACACTTTTCAAATTGATAGTCTATTAGAGTTGATTTCAATTAACCCACGATAAGAATTCGAAATCGTATAAAAGCCAGGAACATGGACGGTTTGAACTATATTCGCAAGTTCCAGCCATTCCGATAGAGATGGAAAGCCAAAGACCTTCGAACGTCAAAGTGGATATGTCTCGCACCCTCGCCATCATCAGGTATCAGGGGGCCTTCGGGCCCATACCCAACCGTCCAGATTTACTCCAGGTCACATTTCGAATTATGGACATTATGGTACGAAAGTACCATAAGGGATTCATTGTAAAAATGGTTCGAAATGAAGAATTGGGGGTAATTGACGTGCATCTGCCATATCACCCAAATGTCCGTAACATTTTCAATGCGTCAGGTAATGGAGCACGAGAGTACATTAGTGTGAGTATGCTTTTATACATATTGATTTTACATTTCAATTTCTGTAGATTGAACACCGCGACGTCGCAATTAGCGTGGCGGAAGAGCTCGAGGCCAATCAATTTATTAACTTTTTCCAAGATCCGGAACAGCCCGTGGTTGCGCAACAACATCTCCCAGTAAATCAACAAGCGCAGGCTATTCATCAAGAAGCGTCCGTCATTCAGCAACAAGCACCCGCCGCCCATCAGCAAGTTCACCAAATGGCACCGCCAAACCAGTCAATAGCCGGACCATCCGGTACAGTACCGGGGAGCAGGCGCAGGAGAGTGGTGGAAGAGAAAAGAAAAAGTAGTGGTGAAGACGAAAAGGACAGAAAAAAGAAAATAATAAAACTTTCGTGAATAATGATTTAGAGGAAATTTTAGCCCTCGAGGGTATATTAAAAAGGGCGGAAATGGCGGATGACGATGATGATAATTAAATGTATATTCAAAGATTGTCAATAAATAAAAACTTCATTTATCGTTATTATTGTTTCTAATTCAAATAGGCATAATTAAAAGAATATCAAATAGACTTCAATTTTAATTAATGATTGTCAATAAATAAAAACTTCATTTATCGTTATTATTTCAAATAGGCATAGTTAAAAGAATATCAAATTGACTTCAATTTTAAGTACATTGTAAATAAGAGAACTAAAATGTAAATATACGCAAGTGGTATATTATCATATATATATATATATACGGCGAACCGTATATAAACCTCGGTTATGTCGCATTCGCTTAGAAGCTGCCACAAAGTCGAGTCAACGTCGTGAATATAGGGTATTATAATGTTTACGTGTAGTACATGTGGGAAATCGTATCCGAAGAAATTTTCTTTAAATCGTCACGTACGTGAAACGCATGATGGAGAAAAGCATACATGTGAAATTTGCGGGAAAAGTTTTGTGCGAAAAAACATCTTAGTGAAGCATTCTCGCACACATCGCGGATTTAATGCGCAATCCGCTAATGTAACTGTGGGTAATCATTCGGCAATTCCGGATGGACGTGCTACAACCTCCACAACACCTCATAACGATGTTACGCAAGCTGCTAATACGTCAAAGTTGTCTAATTCAGATAATTCAAGCTCCAAAAACGCCACCGAAAATAGTACCCAGCTAAAAAACTGTGAAATCGTGCCATCAAGTGAATTCATGGAAATAGATAGTGTTGTAGATAGCTTTCAAAATGATGCCGAACACCTCGCGGCTTTAGGGGGTGCCGTGATAACAACTACATACGCCCCAAAAGAAAAACAAGCTGATGCCGAGGTATTTGTAAAGTCGATAAAAAATGGCTTTGTTAAATATCTGGAGACCAAGTTGCGTGAAAAGAAAGGTATGAAATGGTACATTTGCATAGTTGTGAATTACACACGCCCCCTTAATGGTGGTGAAGAAGAAATTGAGACGTTAGCCTACTTCCGTTCCAAAACATTCACAACCCTTCTCCCCGAAGTTATACCAGGTCAAATCGATATTTGCATTCCTCATATAGCAAAAGCAATGCAAGAATTTGAATCTACCGGTAGTGGATGGGTTATTAACGAAATTCAGCACGTTCAAGTTGATATCATCAATTACTTTCCACTGGTGGGGGGCACCTTTGTAGAAATACCCAACGATATTAAAAATTGTAAAGGTGTTTTGAACATTGAAAATAAAGATGACAAATGTTTCCTCTGGTGCATTCTCGCGAAACTTCACCCTTCGAATTACCACCAAAATTTTGTTCGTAATTATAAACGTTACGAATCTGAATTAGACTGCTCAACTATTACTTTTCCTTTTACGCTGAATTTCATGAAGCTCCAAAACTTCGAGAAAACAAATTCTTTATCAATAAACATTTACGGCTATGAGGGTACTACATTTCCACTTTATGTCAGTGAAAATAAAGTGTGTGAAGAACGCCAAATTGATATGCTGTTAATCAGTAAAAATAATTTACATCATTTTTGTTTGATTACCGATTTAAGTAAATTAGTTAGTAAATTCACCAAACATGACGGCAAAGTCTACATGTGTAGATATTGTTTGCACAGATTTAGTGGAACTCGTGCGGAAATTAGTTACAAAGAACATATAAATGACTGTAGTATTTACGACCCCCAAAGAATAAAAATGCCATTTGATAACCCATTACTAAAATTTGACAAAATTGGATGGGAGCAAAAAGTAAGTATTTTTTCTGTTTTGCGTAAAATTTTTAATTTCAATTGACTTAATGATAATTTTATTTCTAGACGCCCTTCTTAATTTATTTAGACTTTGAATCCATTATAAGAAAATATGACACCTGCTTACCGAATGAATCCAGGTCGTCAACAACGAAGCTGTCGCAACATATAGCGTGCGGATTCAGTTACGTCGTCGTGGGTCCTGATGGTAATTTGTATTATAAATTGTATTAACATAGAACTTTCAATTAATTATATACTATTCATTTCATAGGTAAACCGAGAACTCCAGTGGTTTATCGTGGTTTAAACGCGGTGGATGTTTTGCTAGATAATTTGTTTGTAGAAGAGGAGGTAATTGCCAATGAACTACGGCAAAACATACCGATGGACTTAACCCCGGAGGAGATACATAGGAGTATGACAGAAACGAATTACTATATCTGTTTGAAAGTGTTCACGGATGAGGACCCAAAAGTTAAAGACCACGACCATTACACAGGTATTAAAATTATTATCCATTACATTGTAAAGTTTACCAATAAATTGTTTATACTTTCATTTACTGTTTAATAGGTCGTTTTAGGGGAGTGGCTCATCGTTCGTGTAATCTAAAGCTACGTGTGGGCGCTTTCATACCGGTTGTAGTTCACAATTTATAACATTATGACGCCCACCTTATAATGGATAGACTTGGATTATGTAAAGATAAACAAATCAAGTGTATTCCCACCACGTCCGAAGTGTACATCAGTTTTTCTTACGGTCGTCTAAGATTCATAGACTCAATACGCTTCCTGCCATCGTCCTTAGAAACCCTAGTGGAGAATTTAGCCCAGAGTGGACTCGATAGCTTCGCAATTCTCAACGCATCGTTCCCCCCCGATCAGGCTGCCCTACTATTAAAAAAACAAACATATCCTTATGATTATATTTCGGATATGAAAAAGTTTGATGAATGTGAACTACCACCGAAGGAAGCCTTTTTCAATACATTAACGAACGAACATATATCCGACGAATCTTATCAGCATGCGCGTGAAGTTTGGACCGCCTTTAAAATCAAAAACTTAGGTATTTTCAACATATGCATAACATAAATGCCACAATTTTTTTACACCCTGTGTCTCTTTAGGTGAATTTCACGATTTGTACGTTAAAGTTGACACCCTTCAATTGGCCTGCGTATTCGAGTCATTCAGGACAATGGGATATGAGTTTTACGGTATTGATTGCGCGCACGCCTTCAAGGGTCCGGGATTCGCCTGGCAGGCGGATCTAAAAATGACCAAGGTGGAATTGGAGTTACTAACAGATATCAACATGCATCTTTTTATCGAAAGAGGTTTGAGAGGCGGCGTCTCGGTTATTAGTCGGCGTTATGCAAAAGCTAATAATCGATACCTCCCCGAGTCATATGACGTCACCAAACCGGAAAATTACATCATGTATCTCGACGTTACGAATTTATATGGAACTGTGATGCGCGATTCATTACCAATGGGAGACTTTAAGTGGGTGCTAGAGAAAGACCTTTTGGATTTCACGCAAAAGAATGTCGTAAACCTTCCAGCTGATTCGCTATACGGGTACATACTTGAGGTAGACCTCGAATACCCTGACGAGTTGCATGAACTTCACGATTGCTATCCGCTAGCCCCCGAATCCAAAACAATCACAAAAGATATGTTTTCTAGATATTACAAACTGCTCTTAAAGGAAGTAGGACTTCCCGAAAAGGACGCCCTACCAAAGTTAATTCCAAATTTATGCAAAAAAAGAACGCTACGTGTACATTACAGAAATTTAGCTTACTACGTCGGAAAAGGGTTGATTTTAACCGCTGTGCACCGTATTCTGTCATTTAGACAGGGACCATGGCTTCGGCCCTATATTGATTTTAACACCGAGAAACGGAAGCACGCAACCTCAAATCATGAACGTAACCTCTTTAAATACATGAACAACAGCGTGTTTGGTTAATAATTTATATAAACTCTAATATATAGCGCTGTTCTTAATAATTATATCATTTACAGGCAAAACAATGGAAAATTTGAGGAATAGAATAGATTTCCACCTGGTGCAAACCCCGGAAATGGCGACTAAGAAAGCCTCGTCACCAGCGTTCGAGAGATTTACAATATTTCATAACGACCTTGTGGGGATTCAAATGACGAAGAAGAAGCTGACATTGAATCGACCGATTTATACGGGATTTTCAATTTTAGATTTGTCAAAGTTATTTATGTATAGATTTCATTATGATTTTATCAAAAATAAGTACGGAAACTCCGCCAGGTTATTATTTACAGATACGGACAGTTTAACTTACGATATAATAACACCGGACGTGTACACCGACTTTAGAGCGAATTCCCACCTTTTTGATTTTTCAGATTATCCTAAAGATCACCCCAATTACGACAAAACGAACCATAAAGTTTTAGGGACGATGAAGGACGAGCTTGAGAGTGTTTGCGCCGAAGAATTTATCGGATTGAGACCCAAATCCTATAGTTTATTGTCCAGAAAGGGGGAGAAAAAAACCTTGAAGGGTATCTCTAGGCACACTGTTAAAAAAATATTAGACATAGCCACTATCGCGATTGTTTGTTTAACAGAAAAGTCACTATTAGTTCCATGAATCGAATAGTAAGTTCCAAACACGAATTATTTACAATCAATCAAAGAAAGTTATCTTTGAATCCATGCGACACCAAACGCTATCTATTAGGGAACGGTAAAAAAACCTTAGCTTTTGGACACCACTGGATAAACCTTCTGAAGTAATTTAAGGTTTTGAAATTTTTCGGCGTGAATTCTCTTAAGTCAAAAACTGTGTGTGCATGTGTTTCATCCAATTTACATACATTATTTAAATAAAATTGTTTCTCGAAAATTGAGTCATTCTTTTTCATCCAATTTACATACATTATTTAAATAAAATAAATTGTTTTTCGAAAATCGAGTCATTCTTAACATGGATTTCACCTTACAACATCCCTTTAACGGCCTTATCGCCGGGGCGACTCAATCTGGAAAAAGTTATTTTGTGGCTAACCTGCTGAAATATATGGATGTATGTATTTCACCACCACCGGAGAGGGTAATATGGTGTTATACCGAGTATCAACCAAAACTGTTTAATACGGTATTAGATCACACACCTAAAGTCGAATTCAACGAAGGATTATTGAACGTTAAAATATTGGATCCCAATGTCAGGAACTTCGTAATACTCGACGATTTACTATGTGAGATATCGAATAATAAAGATGTGACGAATTTATTTATACGTGGGTCCCATCATAAAAACACCTCAGTCTTCGTGCTCATGCAAAATTTGTATTACCCCGGAAAAGAGATTAGAACATTAAATTTAAACGCGCACTATCTGATTATTTTCAAGTCCCCGCGCGACAAATCGGCGATATTTCATTTGGCGAGACAGATATCCCCCACAAACAGTAAATACGTCATCGACGCCTTTCATCAGGCGATCGCTAGAGACTTTGGGTATTTATGGGTTGATTTGAAACCGACTTCGTCAGATGACCATAGGCTACGAACCGGACTTATACCTGGAGAGGAAGCTGCCGTCTTTTTACCGAAATGAAGAGAATTCGTAAAAACAAACACTTTTTGAGATATCTAGCTACTTGTAATCCGTGTCAAAGAAAGGCGGCCATCAAAAATGCTACTGACGATTCAATCAAGGCGATTTTGGAATGTTGTATAAATGTTTTACGTGGGAACGTGAAACTCTCAGACGAACGGAGGAAGCGACTGAAGAAGCACTCTCAGGTTTTACGGAAGTTATCTAAACCAAACACCGTAGCAAAACGTAGAAAGATTCTAGTTCAAAAGGGCGGATTTCTACCTTTGCTGTTAGCACCCCTTCTATCAATTATTGGCAGTGCCACCGGAGCAGCTATAAGTAAAGCTATTAAGAATGGCTAGAAAGATGATCCTAGTTCCCGAAGAGGTTTATCGTCGATTGAATTCCCAACCGAGGGTGGAACTTAATGAGGATTTGGAAAAGCAGTCTATTTTGAATAACCAGAAACTCAATGAGTCTCAAAAAGTGGACTTATATAACCACGTATTACAACGCGCTATGAATAAGAGAGGTGTAAGAAAAAAGATGGGGGATAAAAAACTTGATAATGACAAAAAAATGAATTGGTATTCGGAAATTGCAATAACGATCCCCGATACACATCTTAAACCCGCTATAGCATTATACAAGCGGATTGAGGGTAATGAAAAGATTGAATGGACCCCCAAAGGTGAACTTATACATAAAGGACGTCCAGTAGTCGGCTCCAATATTATGGACATTCTACACGAAACGGTTAAAAACTATAAAAGTAAACCAAAAAATATTGTTATCGGAATAGATAAGTTTTACGAATTGCTTATCAATGAAAATGTACCCAGAACACTTGTAAAAAATAAATTTCCGTATAATTCTTTCAACGGTATTGTTCCGCATAACGACGTATGGAATGAATCGGTAGATGAAGTTCCAAATTATTTTGATGCTTTACCGTATAGTCCCGCATCTTTGAATGGTAATGGACTACTCAATTGGATTAAATTGAAATAAATATAAATCTATATCACAATATCGTTTTTATTTCATTTACAATTCACGTGTCATGATGGAAGGGTGTAGAGACCCCACCGCTACGGCGAGGATAGCCTTATCATTAATAAAATCACCTAAAAGTATAACATCATTTTTGATACTATTGATTATTATCATTATGGAGATATTAAAATACATACACTGGAATCACGAGTGTAATATGAATTACACTAGACATGGATGAGCTAGAAAAAATATACTTTAATGTGAGAGACCCCGGAAGTTACGGGGGTGTACACGCCCTCTATCGGGGGGCTAGAGCGAATGGTTTAAAAGTTTCTCTAAACGACGTTAGAGAATTTTTGAAGCGGCAGGATACGTATACATTACATAAACCCATTAGGAATAAATTCAAAAGGAATAAAACGATAGTTTATGGGATCGATGAACAATGGCAACTTGATTTGGCAGACGTGCAAAATATTAAACGTCACAACGACGGTTATCGTTATCTACTATGTTGTATTGACGTATTGAGCAGATTCGCTTTTGCCGTCGCCACCAAGGACAAGAAAGGAACAACGATGGTCAAGGCATTTCGAGCAATTTTAGAATCTGGACGAAAACCGAAGATCGTGCAATCGGACTGTGGTGGTGAATTCTTATCAAATGAGGTTCAAAAAGAACTGAAGCATAGGGACATAAAATTCTTCACCACCCGCTCGGAAGTAAAAAGCAGCATTATTGAACGTTTTAACCGAACTTTGAAAACTCGCATGTACCGTTACTTTACTCAAAATAATACTCATAAATACATTGACGTATTACCGGATTTATTGGAATCATATAACAATAACTTTCATAGATCTATAAAATTTAAACCTGTCGAAGTTAATAGTGAAAATTGTAAACAAGTATGGCTCAATTTATATGGGAAAGTAAATTTTTCACCCCCAGTTTCGTACCCATTTGAAATAAACGACTTGGTGCGAATGAGCGTGAATAAGGGGATATTTGAAAAAGGGTATAAAACAACATATACTGAGGAATTATTTAAGGTGGTGAAGCGGTTACCGAGGGACCCCGTGGTATATATACTTGAAGATTTGAAATCTGAGCTCATACAGGGTGTGTTCTACAAAGAGGAAATACAGAAAGTCGGAAAGGATCTCGATAACTGTTTATTTAAAATAGATAGAGTTTTAAGAAAAAGAACTACGCCCGCAGGGACTAAGGAATTAATCGTACGTTGGAAAGGTTACAGCTCTGATTTTGATGCTTGGGTGCATGCAATCGTTACATCATGAGTTTTTATATTACACTGCCATCCGACTCTTCCACGCGTTATTTCCCCAACAACACGATAAGTGAATTCCGAACTTATTTACCGGAACCTGTAAAGCTTGATGGTGTTTACGAAGTTGGACTCGCCGAAATAAGTTATCCAAGGACATGGAATAACGTCCCAAACGAATGCGTAGTTCGAATTTGGAAAACAATACCTTTAAAAGATTCGGGTGAAAACCGGGAGGGAAAAACTGACGGTTTCAATAGCCCCCTCGCAATGGATTACATAAACATTGTAATACCGACAGGGTACTACACGGTCGAGGATTTACTGGAAATAATGTCTACCGATGATGACGATCGAAATATAAGCTCTAGAGTTCAGCTTTCTTATAGTAGAGCAAATCGACGCGTCGTTATAACATTATTGAAAAATAACCAAATATATTTCCCTCACGAAATCGCCCTCATATTAGGCCTCACTAGAACACCTGGCAAGGATATCACAGTCGTTTATAGTATGACGGCCCCTTTCAGTTGCGATATGGATGCTGGTTTACATTCCCTGTTCGTATACTCGGACATAATTCAAAGTCGATCGGTTGGAGACTCGGATGTCCCCCTGTTACGTATTCTAAGTATTCAAGGAAAAGATGGGGATACGGTGGAAAAAGAGTTTTCTAAACCGTATTATATGCCTATTGCGAGCAACAATTTTCAAACCATTGGAATTAATATTATGTGTGACACTGGGCATCCGGTACAATTCAAACGTGGTAAAGTGCACGTCACTCTTCACTTTAGACCTCGAAGAACATGGACACCTCTATAAAACCTAGTGTAAATTCAATTATATCCTCATTTATGACGAAACAGTCAAACATGCACCCACATAATTTAGATCGCGTTTCTGTAAGCGACTACCAAAGCTATTACCTAAACCAAATTGGTTATGGGTCGGTTCCGGTGTATCATGGGGTGGCCATTCAGCGTGGGTACGGCCTCGGGAATATATTGGCTTCCGCATTTCGATCGGCAATGCCAATCTTCAAAAGGGGTGCGTCATTTCTCGGCAGGAAATTTTTGAATGCCGGGGCTAAAGTTGCGTCGGATGTGACAAGTGGAATTTCTTTTAAAGACGCCTTAAAAACGAGGGGGAAAGAAGCGGGAAAAGAAACATTAAAAAGGGCGGCTGAACATGTGACGAGATTAACTGGGAACGGTAAAAAGCGACGTGCGGATTCATATGTTGTCAGTTCGATTCGAGCTAAGAAGAAGAGGAGAAGATCTAATCCGTCCGCGTCAGACATATTATAATGTCACTGCAACATCCCAGCTCTCAACACAGCATTAGTTCAGCACTTAACCTGTTCGTTGTCCCGTATACACAAACTGGGATAGTGGGGAGTCAATGGGTGGAATACAATCCAACGTCGAATGTTAATGAAAATCAAGCAATTATATTCAATATCACCGGCAACTCGGAAACGTACATTGATTTAAAAAACACGCTTCTTCAAGTGCAGGTGAAAATAACTAAACCGGATGGAACTTTACCAAATGGCGAGTCTTATAACGAGACAACTAAAACCACTACACCCGCGGATAAAATGTCACCGGAGAACCTATTTCTTCATAGTCTCTTTGGAGAGGTGCACGTTTCGTTAGGGGACAGATCAGTTACATCATGTCCGCAACAATACCCGTACAAGAGCATGATTCAAACCCTTTTGACATTTGGTGGGGAAGCCAAAAAGAGTTTTTTGACAGCTTCGCTATTCTACAAAGATCAATCTGGAAAGTTCGACGAATATTTCGAAAACGACAGATTCAAGAAGCGTGCTAAATTCGCTCAGAGTGGTGTTATAGACCTAATCGGGGTTGTTCACGCGGACATTTGCCAACAAAATCGCTTTATTCCTAATCTCATCGACGTCAACTTCAAATTAATTAAGAGTCCAAACGAATTCTGTATACACAACAACGGTACGAAATGTAAAGTTGTGTTTACACACGCATCAATGTTCGTGAGAAAAGTTAGATTAACACCCGAGATAATGATATCTCACGCAAAAACCTTGGAATTATCAACAATGAAGTATCGTATTACTCGTACGGAATGTAATTCGTTTTCAATTTCCGCTGGAAACAAGATTTGCATCAAAGACAATTTAATCAGTGGTCAACTCCCTAATAAGGTCGTTATCGGATTTGTGGATCAGAATGCGTATTTGGGAGATTACAAGCTGTCACCTTTCAACTTCAAAAATTACGCGCTAAACCAAATCGCTTTATACGTTGATGGAAATAGTGTACCCCATAAACCACTGAATCCAAACTTCAAAGACAAGTTGTTTATGCGTTCGTACGCTAACCTCTTTCTACAAACGGCGCAATGGAACATTGATCATGGTAATTTGATCGGGCGGGATGAATTTTCCGATGAGAACGCCCTTTTCGTATTTGACCTAACGCCAGACCTCAACCGTAGCTCTACTCATAGCTTTAACCTTATAAAGAATGGAAATGTTCGACTAGAGTTAATTTTCGCCGATTCGTTGCCAACTACGGTTAGCGTTATTTATTATTCGGAATACCAGTCGTTAGTTGAAATCGACAAAAACAGGGTAGTGTTATTCGATCATAACACACAATGAATTCTCAACAACTCGATAAGATTATGAGACGTGATAAGTACACAAAACCATTGTTCAGAGGAGTCTTTGCCGCCGATAAGCTACCTAAGATCGTGAAGACGTTTCCTTCCCTGTATATTGTCAATACGGACACGTCGGAGGGTGGGGGGATTCACTGGTGCCTTATCTATATTTCAAGAAGGAAAATAAACTGTATTTTTTTCGACAGCTTCGGACATCCGCCAGATTTTTTTAAATTTAACTATTTTGTAGAAAGAAACAGTTTGACTGTTATCTATAATTCATATCAATTACAAGGAAACTCTTCCGTGACGTGTGGTGGGTATTGTGTTTATTTTGCTATTAATCTGTGTAGGGGTATACAACTGTTTAAAATATTACAAGATTTACTAAAAATAAACGTGTAAATGATCTCATGATTTCTGAATTTATGTATAAGAAGTATTCAATAAACTTGTCAAAAAAATATTTTCTCGTAATTATTTATAAATCAATTTTATTTTCTCGAAATAACATTTTCTTAGCGTTACATAAAATATGTGATAACATTTTTCGCAAAACGATCCTCCTAAAAACGTGTTATTGAAAATTGCTGTTATTTCATTATATTTCAAATTATTTATAGCATTTAAGAAATTAAGCTCTACTCGATCATTCCAGTCTAACATTAAACAATCATGTTTCAATTGTGATGGTTGGTCCATATCGCATCCATCGCAACGTTTTCGAATGAAATTATCAAGCTGATTAATGGTAATATTTCTTATTTGCCCGTAAACACGTTTAGCTTCATTGTGACAAATCATGATTTCATCGAATTTATCCATTAACACCTTCCATGTCTGAAGGGCGATGCTGAATCCAACTTTCGATGGGTAGGTCTTCCCGTAATTTATTCCAGTGCCCAAAATAATTTCACGAATGTTTAGCAATCTGTTATTTTCAAAAACGTTCAAATCGATTTTCCTCGTCTGAGACCCCTCGAAAAACCACGATGACTGGGGAATAAAATCACTTTCTAGGTATGACGTAATTCGTTCTCGGTCCATCCACACTTGTTTAAATTCGAATTCCGATAACGTAATACCGGAATCAACATCTGTTCGCCCCAGTTTGATTGCACATTCCGGAGTTATAGCTATCGCCTTTATCGCGGAAATATTGAAAACTTTCATTCCATTCCTTTTAAATATATAAGGGTAAAATTAATAAAATATATTTGTTATAAACATATATTAGCTTAATGATACTTACATTTCCGATATTGAAAGAGTGGCGGAATTGACGTGAATAATAAATTCCCCGTCCGTGAAATCCCTTATATACGGTATCATTGTTTATTTAAGATTTCATTCTAAGATAATTCAAGTGTAAGCTTTAAGTATTTTTATAAAAGATAAACTTTATATTCTTCAATAATTTAAATATACCACCGAAAACCGGAAGTAATGAAAATACGATATACCACCATACCACCAAATTAATGAAATACGATTATACCATCATACGGTATATAATTGGTATATGACTGTCATTCTTCCCCTACTCATAATTATTATTTTATTGTAAATTACAATTATGTTATATGACATATTATATGTTTATATATTTGTGTATATTATTTCAGAGTTATTCTAAACGCCTGAAGGATTTCTAAAATAACGTCTATCAAAAATATAGTTTGCCACAATCGTTGTTGGCTTTACAGTTTGTTCTTCGCAGCCTATCGAATTCAAAGTAGGTAACACGACTTTCCGCTAAGGGTTAACGGAAGCCTTAAGTTATCCAAAATGTAAATGAATTGACACATATTTTTATTTCTTTTAAACAGATTAAAATTTGCTAGTGAAAATTTCCTGCGTAGTTCTATTCAAGCGTCAGGAATAATTATCGGCAAAAAAAAAGATTTGGGATGGATTTTAAACGCCGGAATACAACTTAATGTATGTTCTTTTCGTGACGTAAGACTAGTGGTTTCAACTGAATTTGTCGAATAAAAGCAGCCACATGTCATCATCTCATCTCTCTATAATTTACTAAAGTTAAGACAAAATACAATGCATTAGGTTTTTTCTACCAAACAAACTTTAAATAAAAATAACTTTTTACTCACTCGTTACTTTGGACTAAAGCTTCTAATACTAATGATGGGTCAATGACCTTTTCAATTTATGACCTTTTCGTAGCTTTAGACCGCTGTGAATTTTCAAAATTTTATTTTATTTGCTGAAGGGACATATTCAACAGTTTAATGTAGCTTTGAAGAACCACTTTTCTTTCCAACAATTGTTTCTCACTTCTCAAACGTTTATCTCCACTTGAGTTAGAAATAGAGGTCGGCGTTCGATTAACTTTTATCCATGGATAAAATAAGTTCGGCGATATTTAAATAATATTTATTTAAATAACCAATATTTGAATAATAATTGTAAAATGTTTAAATAATCGAAAGTGGATAAGCCTATTATTTAAACAAAACAAACAATTATTTAAATAAATACCATTTTATTTCAAATAAATGCTTGGTTGCGTAAAAACATAATTAAATAAGTTAAAATTATATTCTTTTACCAACTTTTGTTAAATAAATCGGAAATTTTGTGGATAATAAATAAACAATTCCGAGCACTAGTTAGAAACTCATCTTGTATTTCATTGTCTTTATCCGTGAACGAGCACGATAATTTTCCAATTTTCCGTCTCGTATCTGTGGTTTACCGCTTTGTGTATCGTCGAATTCATAATTCACCTTTGAAGATAGTTCAAAAATTAATTTCACTTTCATGCCACAAAATTCCACTCTTCCAAGAACTCATTCAAAAATAATAATAACAATCAATTAGGCTTATACTAAAGGCACCACTCTAGGCCCAAGTCATCCAGCGTTTTTTATTGCCTATAATTCAGGTGGCCGGGTTATATTGAGTAGGAGGGTGGTGGCAAGCCCTGCAAGCCACGCGAGCATGGAAAGGGGAAACCAAAAAACTCGAGGGAAACCCCTTTAACCAGTGAGGAGAGAACTTGCAAACAATACGCGGAAGGAATTGTCCGGAGTTTTCACTCGGTGCCACAAGCTGGAATCAAACTCGGTTCCTCTTGCCAATCCCACAAGTTTATTTCTCTTGTCTCTCTAAAACATATTTCAGACTTGAAATATGGCCAATCTACTGAGTCGAATACATTATCATTAATATCTTGAGCACTCTTTGAATTGAAATCAATGTTGTAATTTTAATGAAAGTGTCCTCCATTTGGCATTGGGATTCTAGAAACATTTTTGACGTAAATAAAATCTAAAATTAATTGATTATATTGTTTATTCAGTTCTTACTAGTCAGATTCATTCCCTTAGCTACTTCCAGCTGCCTGTTTGTTATCTCTATTTCGTTAAGCCTCGGTTCTGCGGTCCCACAAAGCAGGTTTTTCAGCCACTAACTTCAAGAATTTTCCGCTTTCTTCAACTGCTTCCTTTCTTTTCTCATGTTCTTATTCTAATTTAAAACATCAGTCAAATTTATTTTTTCGTAGGCATTTTTCTTTCGCGTATATTATTTAATAAGCCGTCGAGCACCCGTTTAACCGCCTAAAGCCTCGTTTTCAATCACGAATAGATCTTAAAAGAAATTGATTTGAAAAAATTCAACGGTTATATTGTGTAAATTGGCGCGTGCTGGCTCGGAAAGGATAATCTTATTGGCTAAGACAAATGCGGATAAATATTTCTAAGCGCACGTGATTCTATTTTATTATCAGAATAAATAATTACACGTGCGACGAAAAAATGGGCGATATCATCGAGATTCACGCGTTTTTAATTTAAAAACCCTTCCTTTTGACGGTTTTTATTTTGGAGCGAATAATTTCTTTTAGCGTCTATTTTTCTTAAAAAAATCACGCTTTTGCGTCAAAACCAATCGCGAGAAGCTTCTCTATCGGCTTTTTTGTCACGAGAAGCAGATATCTAAATGGATTTGATATAGGCTTCTTTTGAAATAAAAGCGCGTCCAAAAAGCAAAAGCGAAAAGCCTTAAATTTATCGTCATTGAAAACGGGGCTTAAGAATGAATCTAAAATAGCGGACGACATATTCAAACAACTCCTTATTGGAGAAACTGGAGTATTGTATCTAATTAACCAAGGAGAGGCGAAATATCAAACAAAATAAAAGTTTTAATAAAACTCATATAGATATCGGTTTCTCGGACATCAAAAACTAGTTAAGAGGAAAAGCCTAATTGGAATTTTTCAGGCATAACCTTGTTAAACCGAATTTTGACGCTAAAACTCGAATTTTTCCTAAAAAATCTCGATTGAAAACGCACCTCTATTTCACTTTTACAAATTAAGTCGGTTAATAAAACATTTGTAACAAAATTACTCATAAGTATGCCACAAGGTCTATTTCTTCACCGACGGTTTGTTTTACAGATATTGCGTCATACTTACCCTTCGTAATATTTAACGTAATATTTGATGTCATATTTGACGTAATCGAATCTCAAATGCCAATTATGCCGTCGCACAATTAGTTCTACGTCTGAAAAACTGACGGCCGTTTGAACAACCAAGGCTTAGGGAGAAAAATGAACTGTAATATACTGTCAAGTGCTGTTAATGCAATTATTGTGCCAATTAATTAAGTTTTCGGAGACTCAGGTTCTAAAATAAATTTCCATTGTCAAATGAAAGAAGCAGGGTTATTGGACAAATAGTTAAAATTCAATTTAGAGTTTTTATGGGGAATCTACAAGGTTGGAGTCTTTGCAGTTTCTTTTGAGCCTAGGCTTACTCTTTTAAGCTTGAAATGGGTTTTAATAACGCTGGTGGAAATCCCACTTCAACGCCTTGTTTCATTTTCAGAAAGCGATCACTGAACCGAACCGTATTGGTTATTTTCCCCAACCTTTTATTTTTCTAAACTACTAATTATTTTACTTCATCCGCACAAACCGAGTGAGTTGAATAAATAAATTTCAATAAAGCTACATTTGGCTGACTAAAATTCCGACAGAAAAAATTCCTTCTCAATTTAGAGGTTTTCAATTGGCTTAAATACATATGTTAGTGACTCCTAAAATTTCTAGGATGAATAAACAGGTTAAAATCTAACGTAGTTCACTTTTTTACCGGTACGTGGTGAAGAACTTTGAATGGAATAAAGGTACAGTGGCATACTAATGAGTAATTATGTTACATATGATAAAACCAAAGATGGATTGTTGTTATGTTATCTTCACTTTTCAATTTAATATACCAAGATATATTTTGTTGCTTGTATTTGCGCCCTACTTGACGAAAATTAGATCGCTGAATAAAATATATACGGTTGGTCGTTTGCCAACTTCGCCGGGCAAGCCAGTAGGCCAAAACTATTCGCTCGCTTTGGAACGAAAAGAGTACACCTTTTACCCCATACTACCAACTTCTTCCATACAATTAATTTTGAAGTTGCTCGCAATTTCCTAAAAAGTACTCCAAAACTAGCGAATAGTTTTCGCCTATTGTGTGTACCTATAGTAACAGAGACCATACCACCGGAGGTCTATCAACAATTCATTATAGTGCCGTACGCCAGGGTCCACCTAGCCCGGACAGGTGACAAATCCAGTATGGGTAGTAATACTCTACTACTGATGGTCGCACCTTTGACGCAAGCTACTCAACCCAGCAGAAGGTGCAGCAATGGGTGGTCCATTTTCCACTTCGCACACAGCAGTGGCTAGCCAAATAAGATAACTACAATCCATACTCAAGTCAAACGATTTCAAATAGGTTCGACGGTCCTTTTATAAACGTAATTTTTTTTCCTTATATCGATTTCAATTTTTCAAAATAATAAAACAATGCTATGGTGAACGTCGATGCAAACAAAATTCGGTTGGGTCTTAAGCTTGCTTTCCTGTAGCACGTGTCATAATGTATTTTTCATTACGCGCGTCAATACGATTTTAAGTCCCAAAGTTGAACGCTATTGGAAACCAAGGTTTACATGTGCTTTGGGCGTCGACGCACTCACCATCACATAATCCCTGAATAGTTTATATTGGAGCAACTATTAGGTTTGATTTGGGAAATGGTTTTCAACAAATCGTATAATTTAAAAAAGGTGTTTAAAATGAATTAAAAATACGATTTTGGTCGATCGAAATACCTCTCAAACCCATTTTGTAACTTTAATTATAAGTTTTTTAGTAGCTAACGCCCTTTTCAATGCAGATTGTAGATACTGGAGCGCAATTTTACTCGAAACACAGCTCTGCTCCATGTCATTATTCGAGCTATCCTTTGGGGTCCGCCATTGTACCAGGACATCATCATGGCTCAAGACATTACGACGTTCTAGGATTGTCAAAAGATGTCTGGATAACAACTTTATTTGCAATATTCATCATGTCAATAATTTATCGCAAATTGAATATGAAAATAACTTCAAGAAATGGTTATATGAAAAAATTTCTAAAGTCCATTTGGTATTTCACTTCTGATTTACTGCGAAACGGTAAGTTTAAACATTTAAAAAATAATCTAAAGCTACGGTCAAACTAACTATTTAAATTAGTTTTCATGGCTAGTTATCCCGATTGTTGGTTCAAAAATGGCATTCATCCAGTCGTGATAGTAGTACTTAAATTTTGGAATAGAAAGTCAAGGGGAAATTTTTAGACAGCGAATAGCTTACGTACCAACGACTGAGAATTGTTATTTTGGGCCGAGTTACGTTACTGACATATCTAGTTAAGTAGTTAAATGTAATTAAAGAGAAAAATCGATATATATATAACACCGAAATAAATAATGCTTATAGTCATTTATGTTTTGAAATAAAATAAAATTTAAAAATTTTGCCCAATAACCATAAATTTTGTAAAATGACAATAATTTTTTAAAAGATAAAAAGCAAGATCACTAAGCCACAAGAGATGCAACCAGAGAAATTTCACCATTGTTATGATAGCATATTTTCCCAGGTTAAGATTGCATTCCGTGCTTCCAAATGTCTGAAGTTCACCTCGTTCTGAGTTTAATCATTACACAGCATCTGCTCTCCGTTAACTAATGTTACTTATTTCCCGTATGATCAGTTCAGGCTGAATAGCGAAAGAACAACGTCGTTAGAGAATCATTGTAGAGTATTATAATTAGGCAACTTGTACTCAACTAAGTGGACTAAAACCTAACTTGTATATCCCATATAAAATATATTGTTAAAATTACTTTAATTAAAGTTAATGTCAAATTTACAAACGAGCCAATCAACGAAAGGGATACATTTATGTCCCGCGTTTTGGGTCAAAATGTAGTATAAGTATCTTGTTTTCAGTGTTCAGCGATAGATACAAATATCTTAGATAAAACGTATTTAGATACGTGTATAGATATTTTTTCTTTACATAAAATAATAGTTCAAAAATCGAGTACCATCTAAACTTACCTAAAATAAAGAGTTAGATAAAAAAATCAATTGCAATCTTTTTAGTTCAAGATATTTTTAGAGATAAAAATATTTTTCTAGATTGTTTAATTTCAGTAACTTACTTTTTATTATGAATTTCAATCTGACTCAGGCTTTTTGAGCAAACGTTTGTTTACTCATTATCTGTTGTGTAACTCTTAGATTTTACGGGTAGATATTATTACGTCATAGTTTTTGCGAAGTTACCTTAGTATCTCATGATTAAGTTGTACCAACAATTAATACATTTAAGACGATGCTCCAGTTGATACGCGAAGTAGCTTAGGTCATATTATTAAAATGTCGGAATCAATTAATGTTGTTGACGAAATAGGTGTAGCCGGCCATAGCAAACCAAGACAAGTGACAGTCGAAAATGGTACATTATGGAAACCTAATCTTCCGTATCTTCTGGACGGCGAGTTTTTTTTACCGGTTGATAATTGCAACTTAAACGACAAATCACTACCTGTCAGGTGTTTAAGTTGTCCTGAAAGAAAAGTGTTGATGGCTTCTAGAACATCGACTGGTAACTTGCTGAAACACATTAAGGTAATTAAATATTTACATATACTTATGTTTTTATAGTATCTTTAAATATTTTCAGTGAAACCATTAACAAATGTAACGAAAATAGCGTTGAGTCTGAACATTTGTAAGCATTTAAGTGTTTCAGCCAAGTTGATGTAAAATTTTATAGTAGTGGTAGTAATGGTCACCGCTGTGACACCGCCGTGTTTAATGATTGCTTGTTGTTAAGCTAACTAACTTCAGCCTTTTTGGCTGATGGGGGGGGGGGTACTTTTGAGAGTAAATTAAGCATTTACCATAAAAAAGACGACGTCTCCACGACAATAATTTATTCTTTTCCGTTTATTAATTTCGATGCACCGTTATTGGTTCGGTTAACATCGACACTCCGTGAAACAACAAAAAACCAGCTGTCTCGTTACTCAACTTATATCTCTGTAATAAAGAGGGGTTCGTTCCAAGTTACTCTTGTTCGATCCGATAGTCCTGTATTGGGATCTTTTAAGAACAATTATCTGGAACTTATAGTGTTAATTAATTATTATACAGAATACACCCTGACGTTTTAAAACAAATCCAAGAAAAAAAGCTGCCAAGAAATCGTCTTCGGAACTAGATTGTAATGGTGAAAGTTCGAAGCGTCTACGCTGTCAGCCTCCGTTCAAAAACGAAGTAAGTGTTTTACATTGAAGCGCAAATTGAGGTTTTCAATCGGATGTTTTAATTTCACTATTTAAAAAGGGAATATAACTTCGTTGTTCGGTGTGGAACACCAACACTTTTTTTCACCACTCCCACCTCTGCTCTGACTTCAGACATTTTAGCGTTGCTTACTTATTGAGGGTTTTATTTATTAAAGATCGTCATTCCGGTTTTATTCAATTTGAAATGAACACACTATTCATTAAACATGTGGTCCAAACTTCTCAAATATACAGGGTGTCTCAATTTGCTCGATCAGGCCATTTTTCTCAAAATGTATTTATGCTAGGGTTCTGAAATTTTCAGGGTTTATTTGTGCATTGCACCAGAAGGTGGCATTTTTGAAAACATTTTGTAGAAGTCATTAAAAAACATTTGTCACTTGGGCTAATTATTATTTGTTTATTTTTCGAAATCTTATAACTGAAATGCATGTTACCTACAATTCGTTAAAGGCTATTGCCTGCTAGTACACCTTGTTTTTTCCCCCGACCTCCAAACTCAGTGAAAAATAGGTATTTTTCAACCGAACCAAAATTATTTTTACACTTTCGACTATGCCCTACAACTTTTTTATTGAAACATTTTGCGTGACACCTACCGGTGAAAAAATAAATTTTCCAAAACGGCACAAAATCGTTCGATTTTTCTGAAATTTAGTAACCCAAGCCTTCCATACCTAACAAATAAACCCTAAAAATTTCAGAACCCTAGCATAAATACATTTTGAGAAAAATGGCCTGATCGAGCAAATTGAGACACCCTGTATAAATACTTAAAATAGGTTAATATCTATGAATACCGCTTATTAATTAAGCCAGAAGTATTTTATATGCGAAGTGGCATGTTCGAAATCGCAAAAGCCGTTGGGCCGGAATTCGAAGCACGCTCCTTCTTGAGAGCGTCAAGCTCAGTGAAGGCTACAGGGTATTGACAACAAAATGGACCAGGGCGAATATCTCAAAAGTGTTATAGCTACGGTATTGAAAGTTTAGGGTGTAATAGATCGCTTAGGGGTCAAACGACAATCGAAATTTCAATGACCTTGAACCATATCTTCAAGGTTGTTCGAAATTTAACTTAAGAGCCGTGAGAGTTACGAAGTTGGTTCCGATCAGAAAGGTTTTCCTCCCCGTCAAATTTTTAAGCTAACTAGCTTAGAAATAGGAAGTCAAGAAATAATAGGCCATTTAAATTTCCATAGTCGGTTTATCCCGTAAGCGCTCCATAACACCCTAATATATCACAACCGTAGCTAAAACACCTTATGAGATATTTGCCCTGGTCCATTTTTTAGTTAACACCCTGTATAAATTATCTCTGATAAAGAAAACGTATTCGCAATTACCGATACATTGAGCTAGACAAAGAAAACCGTGCATGTGGCACAAATTTCAGCATGCTACCTAGCGGCGGTTAAAAGTTATTTATGGGACATACATACATACATACATACATACAGTAGGACAAAAATTGAGAAATCTATAATTTATTTCGCAATGTTTGTCCTTATTTATATATGATATGTATATCTGTCCCATTAATAACTTTAAATCGCCGCTCGGTAGTATGCTTAAATTTGCGCTACGTGCACACCTTACTTTTTCTAGCTCAAAGCAACTATTTTGAACTAGCTGTGCCCTTCCGTGCCTAGGCTGCCAGTACCTTTTGGTGGAAAACATTTTGTCGCGCCTGACGGAATACTTTTCTTTGAACACAACCGTGCTACCCTTGGGTCATTACTACAGACGCAGTAGATATTTTAAGTATATTTTTGGTTAGTATTCTTTATTTAAAAACACTAATTGAAATTACCCGAGGGGGGTGCAGGGAGCCCGGCCCCCCTCCAGGACGAAGAATAAAATGAGGACCGATCTCTCATAAAAGGTTTTTTTTTGCTTATGATTACCACTAAAGCATTCAAAAATATTTTATCTCCTTGGGCCCCATCCAGAAATGAATCGGGAGTGCGCCACTGCAAAAGGCTAGTATATTATAAATACTTAATAAAACGGGCATGTAATATAATTGAAGTTTAGGTTTAAAACACAGTAATGTAAGAACGACAAATGAAAATTAGTTCGTTTACGAGATAAGTTAGTCGTCAGGCACTCGTAAATTTCCTAATATTTCAAAAAGAACATTCTGACACGGTGAGCTACATGTCAGGCAGCGCAGCGTTTTATTTTATCTCGTAACTTCATTATTTCGGCATTACTAGAAGGCACAACAGTTAATTTAGATACATTAGTATACACTTTAAGAGTATCTTACTATGTATGGTAACGAAAATAACAGATATAGTAGATGTCACTATTATAAATATGTATCTAAAGAAAACAAGGATCTACTTTAAGATACTTCAATAGGCATCTGCGAAAATGTATATTCAAATAAAAAATGTATATACTGTTAGATACTTTTACTCAAATAAAAGGATAAATGTATCTACTATCTGTATCTTGTACCAAGATACCAAATCGCTGAACACTGCTTGTTTTGATTTCGAAACTATCGAAATCTTTGGGAAAAAAGAGCTACTTCACGTCTAGTCGACACTTGCTTAAGCACTCTATTTAAATTTTTCTAATTTAATTATACCAGAAACTCAGCGCGGTACAACTAAAGTTTATTTACGAAATATATCTTTCGATGTGAAAACCAAATACTAAAACGTTTTGAAATATCTCTGGGAAAATACTAATGATTGTTAATTACACACGAATAAATACAAAATAAACTTAATTGAGGTGTACCAAAATATAGTCACTAAGCTTGCCAATCACTCCAACAAAGTTCTTCGCCGGATCTGAGCTGATTCGAAATTACTTGATAAACTTTATCGCTTAGGAATAGGACTGGTTAAAAGTTGACTGGCTAGTTATTTATCGAATCGCTCTTATTGAACAATATTTGCTCCTCTGCACAGCCGGGAGTAGTGGCGTACTCCTGTAATCCCAAGCGTCTGGGAGGCAGAGTTTGTGGATAGCCGTGTGAGGACGACTACCAATCCCCACCCCTGTTCCCACTTATCCCCCCGTTGGCGTGGCCGTTACACTTATCTCACCCTGATTAATCAGTTATTGTGTGCTGGTGTCTAAGGCCTTGGGTCGACACCGATTTGTGTGGTTAAAAAAAATGCTCCTCTGCACATACTTTGAAGGCGGGTGATCCCCAGGGCTCAATCATATCCCCACTACTTTTTAATGATATTTCAAAGACTACACGAAAAAAGTTGCTTTTATTTTCAATTTAATAAATCTTAAACTTTTTCAAATCGTCTATTCTTAGGATCATTACAGTGTGAAAGCCTTTCGTCCAAGTTCTTCGTGACAGGCTGGATCTTAGCCTCGACCGTTTTGATGAAAGCCTACTCTGGTAATTTGAAGGGGAAACTACTAGCCGATAAAGGATCGTATTAAGAGATGATTTAATTCTTGCAATAAGTGAACGTGGAATCATCAACAACTTGATAAATGTATGATTTTCACTTTATTTAAGGGAATATGAAAGCTATAATATTTAGTTTTCTGATCCTAAAATAAGAACCAAAATGATAGTCAAATTTGTCTCATAATTAAATTCAAATTTTAATTGAACAAATCGGGGAAAACAGTACTTGTCAGCCAATGAAAACCAAATTTAGATCCGAATGCCTCAGCCAATGACATATCGCGGAAGATAACTCAGTCGTCGAGGTCGTCTTTGCTCACCTAATGGTAACTATTGTTTTGTAATGCGGTAGCTCAAAGTATTTGAGAAATACTAAGATTGGACAACTCCATCACATTTTATCGTCTTTTCTAATCACTTCACCGATGACTGCGTAACTACAATACTGATGGCCAGAAAATTTTACTTTAAAAGTATCTCGGTACCAAATGCTTTCAATACTGAAAAGTCTAACAGTCCTTACTTTTTTAATATAGAAAAGGCTTCTTCAATTATTTCTACGCGTTTAGCGTAAAGTAATTTATGTTATATAAATGCTATTAATTTTAGAAAACTGATAATGAAATGAGTTTCCAAACGTCAGTAACAATAAGAATCAGCTAGGCTAATACTCGAGGCACCTACTTGGGCCCATGTCATCGAGCATCTTTTAATGCCTTTAATTCAGGTGGCCGGGTTTAATTGCGTAGAAGTCTACAAATCCTTACGCTTACTATTACGGTCAACCTCTAAAAGTTGTTAAGGAAATAACTTATAAACTCGATGGCTACGAGTTCTCATCCAGAGCCACCATCTGGGATTGAACTTGGCTCGTCCTGCTGCGAGGTGAAGGTGCTAACCACTCCGCCAATCCCCAAAGTTAACATGGGTAGGATCACTTGTTCTTCGGTAAAATTTTTATTAGTGTGGAATTAACATTTATTTACTTTGATTAAATCTAGGCTTTATAGAGCTATTCATTTATTCCATTATGTTTTCGTTTCCCATTGAGGGAAATAAAACCATTTGACCAGGAATTACATTCCGAAAATGAAGATTTACCAGAAAAGCCAGCGCCAAAACCAAATACTTCTTCGATAGTAACTGTAATAAGCAGAGGTGAAAAGTATTGTGTAGTAAAAAGAGTGATAATTAGTTGGTTTATTTGTCTAATAATCTATGTTAATATAAAAATATTAGAGTTCAAGTTTACGATGATGCATTTATAAAATTGTAAGAACTAAATCCCAATCTTGAGAACAAGTTGATAATTTTTCATCACGTCTCTTGGTTCTTTATAAAATCTTAAAAAAAATGCTATTATTATATAGTAATAAGCATTAAACGCATTTTTTCTGGTTCACTTCTGCGCATTCCAATATAATGTATCGCCGGTCGTACTTTTAAATGGTAAAGCAAGCCCAAATTTAAGAAACTATTTGATTGCCGCATGCGTGTATTTTACTGGAGTCCTACCCACTGAACGTTATTAAAACTTTAAACTTCAAGGATACCAAACCCTTATGAAAACGTTTTATAGAATGGTCTAGAGTTTCAAGGGGAAAAAAGGTGGAACTATTGATTTTATTTATGTTGATATTTCTACATTTCATGTGATATATAACTATCCAAAAATGTATTTTGTGCAAAGAAATTTTAGAATTTCGTAATTTTAGTCTCTTTAAATGTGGCATGAATCAATTTCAATAAATTATCTTTGGCTTTGTTTATATTAGATTAAAAACAAGTACACATTCATCCTCTTTGAAACTGTATACGATTCTATGAAAATTATTCATAAGGAATTGGTTTTTATGCATTTTAAACCAATTTGACTTTTCGGTTAGCCATTCTAACCGTTTAACCGACCGACCGGAAAAGCTCCTTCCCAGATGAATTTGGAGAGGGGAGTAGAAACCGAGTATCTTTTATTGAAGCGTCCACTGGAAAGTGTTTTTGCAACAATTGTAAGTGAAAATGGAGAATGCTGTTGGAGGATGTTGCCCATATGTGCATTGTTATGCTCATCGACTAAAAAAAAACTTCCGAGTACATTTAAACATTCATGTACATTTCTTTTGTAAATTATTAAAAATAAACCGGTTTTGTCACAGTTTGGTTTAGTTATGTAAAGGGGGAGCCCCCAAATTAAAGAATTAAGTAGCCTACCCATAGTAATATCCTGGCGCCGTCACTGCGAATATCACATTATATGTTGCTTTTAAATTTAAACAACCCGTCTCCTTATTAAGCTCTCCAACATAGAAATGTAACATATAGAATAAAAACGTGTCCATCGTGTATCCTGCTTTATGAGCTAATTCTAACCAGTAAAACTTAAAGTAGAGTAGAGTAGATTTCGTAACGCGACTAGATAATCTAAAAAGTCTCCGGCGTGTACCCAGCGTTATGAACTAATTGTTCGAAGAGTAAGTTAAAATGAAGTAGCGTAAAACTCGTAACGCATTTAAATAAACTAATCGTGTTTAAATACTGAACTACATCAAATTTAAATCAGTCTTTACCTACTTTTGGCGCCAACTATAAAACTTACTCACTTTATAGTCCTCGAATAAATGCGCCCCCAAACCTCTTGTGCCCCCCCCCGCAGTTGCGTACCCTGCGTACCCTATATCGCCGCCCCTGTCTATTCCCCGACCCCGTCTTTGTCCTTAGTCCGATAGGCTCAACCCTCTGTCTCACCCTTTTAATTTTGGCGCTTTGTTATAAGACGCCCGTTCCCGAATGTTAGTCCCATAAAGTTCTTAATCTTTTTTATTCATATTTGAACTCATATTCCAAGAATTGAGAATTGCCATAAAACCTGTAATGTGTAAAATATAACATCGATATTGATACTTTCATGTTAGAAAGTATTTTTGTTATATTGCTTTTGAATATTGAATGTGTCAAAGTTAAAGATGTTACTTATGGTCTCTGACCTTAAATCTGGCGCGTGGTGTGCGGGACCTAACAACTTCCAGTGAAAGTGTCCTGACCTCTGACCCTGGGGTCATCAAGACTCAGTGCCTCCTTGGTCATTAAAACTGGTACATCCCACCTCTGTCTATTGGGCAATATAAATATGGACGCCAATAGGTTATTGGTTCGAAGTTACACTATTATCCGACCCGGATGAAATAGGTCACGTGCCCCTGTGGTTAAAACCAGAAGGCAGTGGTTTTTGGGCAATATTATCTCAGAGGTCTCAGCCCTAGTGAGACAGAGCTTACAGCTCGGGTGGTCAAAGCAAAGAAGAAGTCTCCGGCTCTTTTCGTTAACGGTTCCTCTTTACCAATACTCCGTATGTGCGGTTCGCGATGACGTTATCCCACGAACATCAGCCCAGGATGACAACTTCGTTGAACTCTGCTTAAGCACCTAAGTATCTTTTTAATATCATAACATTTAAAGGCGATTTATCGCTACTTCTACACTAACCACCTACTATGGTGAACTGTGCTTAAAGAATTTTATTCAACTGGCACTATAAGGTACCAGAAGCTTCCAATGGCCTTCGGGCGTAGAACATTGTTAAAGCAAAAAAAAAGTAATTGACCCTTCTGGTCAACTTTCAATGGCCTTCGGGCGTAGAACATTGTTAATGTAAATAAAGTAATTGACCCCTTCTGGTCAACTTTCTAAGAAAAGGATTAATTACCTTTTCAATAAGCCTCGAGCATTAAACCTCTGGTTTATATTTGAAATAGACCTCAGCTCCGGTCTCCCTTTTAATTTAGTAGTGTAATAAATTTATTAAGGCCTTTGCGTCCTTTCTTGTGTTGTATAAAATTACAGTTAAATTCTTGAAATCAATATTAAACTTATCCACATGTGGAAATTCTCAATGAGTAAATAGTTCATCAACTTAGAATTTAAGCCGAAACACATCCCTAAACATTAATGAGCCTTTTATCGGTATATATCTCGCTAACCCCAATACTGACAGTTATGCGAGTGTCCGGGACAAAAATAACTTGTTAATGGGATCTGTTCAAATTCATATTAATTATCCTCCTCTTATTTCAACGCATAGAAAATCCTGCTACACTTTATTTGTAGTAATAAGAAGCTACTAGTAGCACCCCTTGCAAGTTCGTCAGGGGGCTGCTAATGGGTCTAGTTACTACAGATGAGCTCTTAGATAAATTGATTAATGGCAAGTCATCAATTCCAAAAAAGATGCTCTACCCGGGGTTCAACAAGACCTAATAAGAACGAACGCTTTAATTGGTAATAAAAATTTAAATTATCTCAATTTTATATAACCATATGATATTCATTTAGGACACGCTGCCGCAAAATTTCGTATAAATACAACTCTTAGTTATTTGGCCAACAAACTCAAGGAGCTCAGACCAAAGAACAATGCAACACAAATAGACGAACCAAATGGACATATGATATTAGTCATTTGTAAAGTATTGGGTGAATTTTGTGGAAATAAAGCTAAATATTAAGTTAAATATAACTATTTTGCCTTTATTTCTATAAGAATGGTAGTAGAGTTATTAGTAGAAAATTTTATAAAACTATTTAGAAATGTCTAGAATTGTAAGTTTATATAATATATTCTATGTTGAGAACGCTTTAGAAACTAAATATACTTTTTAGATTGAGCTTTACAAATATTCCACGTTTTCTCCAATGAAGCTATAGAAAGTATCTTACAGAATGCTATAGAAATACATTTAGAGGATTGAACCAATTATCTGTTCATTTCTACAGATTCATCTTAAGTCTAATCTGTATAAAAATTAGGCACTTTTTTCAATTCTATTGCTTTTTCAAATATGTTCCATTCCAGCAATAAAGAAAGTATTTATTGACAATTACACCATATATAATAAACAAGTATACATTCTCCATGGACAACAATAATTTTACCGTTCATAATTGATTAAAGTACTCACCAGTTAGTAATCCCCATTCGTTCATTATTTAGATACACATTAACTTAATTCTACTCTATCCAACTCTCAACAACAATGGTAGAAACCAAAAGTAAAAATAACTAAAATACTCAGTCAGAATTTTAGGTAGCTTCTGCTTTCGTGGTGAACGAAATAGATTGTTTCGGCTTCTTTACGGAAATCTAGAAGACACGATCCCATTGTGGGTCGTTCATTGAAGATAGTAGTTACATTATTAACTCTAGATATTAATATTCATTTCCAGAATAGAAATTGGAAATTGTACCACTTGTTCCAAAATGTTCCCGCTAACCGATTGGTAAGATACTCATCAGGGATGCATAAAAATTATATTATGAAATTGGTTGCTGGTGGAAATGCCGTTACGAATAGCGGTTTTGCGGAAGGTTTCGCTTCAAAGCACATGACGTTCTCGAAGAAATTGGATTGTTATTCTACGAAGGAGACGAAGAATACGAATTCGGATATTTAAGTTTTCTGTTAAATGAGCGATTAGGTCCCAATCTGATGGAAAAGTTCGGTTTGTTGTAAGTATACCGACATTCTTACGGAATTGCAAATTGTACTTTTCGGAAATGTGTTTAATAATAAAAATAATAAGCTGAGCTAATACCCAATGCACCACCCTAGGCCCGAGTCATCTAACGACTTTTAATAACGTTACTGTTAATGATTTGTAAATATTGTTAAATTTGTGAGCTACCTGACCATTCTATTCCAAGCCAAACTCTTCAGAGCACTGCTGAGCCTCAAAGGGACAAACCGGGCTATTCTTGGTTTTTCTGGCTAATAACGTTGTCTTTCGGCACATAATGCAAACGTCAGGTTATGAAACAGTTCGATACACCAGGAAGTAGTCAGTTCAATAATATCCGGCGATTTGCATTTTATCGCTAAGAAGGGCATTTTAATTGGTTTTTAAACTCCCCGTTAGATCATCGTAAGAAACTCATTTCAAACATAAACGCTTTTTCAAATTTACATGAATCTAAAAAAAAATCAACGGCAGACATCTTTGGGGAGCTGCTCCCACGGAATATTCTAGTTATATTTTTCCCATAATTAGAAAACCGTTGGAAATACCTTTTTTAAAATTAGTTTTATCACTTTTTATCAATTAATTTTTAAGTTGACTGCTATGTTATTTGAAATAGATTTCGATTGGAAACGCATATGTTATGGAAAGTTTAATAATAAAAATCGTGATTATATCCAATTTTCATCAGCCATTTTCCAAACGCTGAGTCTATTTTGATGGTAATAGATCAGGACGATAAAATAAAAATTATTAAAGACATTAACTTTCCTATTAAGCTTGGAAAAGGCTTAAAAAAGTTTATGCAATTAAAGGGAGAATGAACTGGACCATGTTTTTGGTGGATCAAAGAATTTCACATTGCAGCCACCATGTTGAACATAAGCTAGGGATGATAAACGCTAGTCACGTTGAAATGAAATCGTAGCACGTGTTAGCAGACGAATTTTTGACTTATTTAATACTCCCTTAATCGGAAATTAAACCCAAATATACGGGTGTGAGTTATTGAATGATATCAGAATTGTTTCTGTAATACCGTTTGGTGTTTTAATTAACCTAATTTAACTTTCAGAAGCATTCGATTTATTGAAACTGCTCAAATCCAGACGTCTAGACGTTACAAAAAATGGAAGGCCCGAGAAATGTTTTTCTATCGTAAGAGTTCCGTAGATGGCGCTACTCCATTTGAAGTCCCGTTTCTCTTTCCGGTTTTCAAAATATACCTTTTCGGTGTTGCCATGGTAATCGTTGCACTCATTCTGGAAGCTATCACGAGGAGTGTACATTTACGTCTTTGGGTCGAACGCGGCCAGAAACCAAGACGGCGAGCATGGCTGTTTTAGCGCAAATTAATGACGTTCAGTCGGTGAAACCAGAAACTCAGCGCGGTACAACTAAAGTTCATTTACAAAATATTTCTTTCGATAGGAAAAACTATAAATGCTAAAACGTTTTGAAATATCTCTAGAAAAATGCTAATAATAGATTAATTTAAAATAGACAGACACGAATGAATTTAAAATATACTTAATTGAGGTGAAAATAGCCCACAAAAATATAGTCACTAAGCTTGTCTTTGTCTTTCAATCACTCCAACCGAGTTCTTCGCTCTGGGCAGTTTCGAATGCTGTGCAATTACCGTAGGTTTCAGCACATAACAAATTACACAGGGTAGGGATATTTCCTTGATTTACTTTATGGCTTAGGAATAGGACCGGTTAAAAGTTGGCTGGCTAGTTATTTATCGAATCGCTTTTGTTGAACGAAGGTGAACAATTTTGGCTCCTCTGTACAGACATTGAAGGTGGGTGTTCCTCAGGGCTCAATCATATCTCCGCTACTATTTAAAATCTACTTAAATGATATTAGCTATTGTATTCCCAGTGACATTTTGTCTTTTTATTCACGAATGATGACATTCTCCTAGCGTATAACGATAACTTAAAAGTACATAAAATAAAATTCAGCAAAACAAATAAATAAAAAATGTTACTGTGGCGTCACAAAACAGAGCTTTATTAGTACACGCTAGAAAGAACGAAATTAAATATTTTAGAATTTAGCAAGATAATTGACAGTGATATCTGTAGAATTCTTTTGAATAATGGGGAAAGTAATAGAGTTAGTTCTTATAATTATCTTGGAATTTGGATAGACAGTCTTCTCTCTCTCGTGGTTCGCTATTCTTAAAAATATAATTAGAAATGTTTTACTCCATATGTAATTCCTGTCTTTTTTACGGAATTTCTTTCTGGGGAAAACAAATAGTCACAACCTAACACGCATTCGTCGTTTACACAAAAGAGCGATTTGATCAATTTATCTTCTCCATTTCATAGCCCACACTAAAGACTGTTTTCTATAACAGCAAAATGTTAACAGTGTGTCAGTTGTATGAATATATTTGCAAAATTGAAATTTTTAACAAGATCTCTTATGCTTATGATTCTTGTCTAAATTTCTAAAAACTTAAGCCCATACCAAAAACCGGAGACATTTTCATCTTAAAGTTCCTTTTTGCAAAAGTACCCAAAAAATTACCTCGTTTTTCTGATATGGTGTTAAATGTTTTAATAACTTGGAAATTTCACATTTCAAAACACTAACTATTTTAAATCCAATCTTTAAAAGAATGTTTTTATTGAATAATAAGTATTGTAAATGTATGTATTTAGATTTGTAATAATGTATTTATATATATTTTTTATTTAATGATTTACCTTTTGTTAATTAAAGCCTTTAATGTATAAACTCTCGCGTGGGGCACAAGTCACGATTAGACTTAGCCCCTTCAACATTGATGTACCAAATCAATTGAATTTTCAATAAACTGATTGATTGATTACTGATGTAAGCAGGGCCCTGCAGAGACATTTTGGGCCTCGGGGTAAATTGAGTCACTGTGTGGGGAGGTCGTTTTGTAAAGCTAGGCGATGGACCCATATTGTACCGGGTCCCCAAAAAAGCATGATTTTTTTCCGGCGGGCCCCGAGGATTGGGCACCCTCTGTCCTCCTTTATGCACGGCTTAGGATGTAATGGCAAGAATATATTGACATTAACTGAGAACACGGAGGCAGCACCATGTTCAGCTCATTATGTACGGACGAAAACCACTTACGACGTTAGTGTTCCTCCGGATTGAACAATTACCGGAAACTGAGGATTCTATCTGTTGTAATTGAGCATATATTAAAAATGCTTTTTCAACAGATGAAGCAATTATCTCTTCCATCCTAATTCACAAATTTTTTGGTTCAATGCTAAATCATAAGAACATGTATATTTTGGTTTCGATCCATTTTCTGACAAGTATTCACAAAGATTTTTTGAGAAATAGCAACTTACGAATTAAAGAGTTCCTTATGAAAACCTATACCATGAAAATTCCGTAATTCTAGATATATATACTTAAGGAAAAATGTTCTGAAAAAATGGGAACACCCCGAATGTTTTAATACAGCTGACCAGCCTAAGAAGCTTATTAGTATTAATACACAAGCGTGCAGATCAACCTAGCAAAAAATAATATTTTTATTGTAATTGTGCAAAAACCGCCCAACACATCATTTATTAATATAATATTAAATTCATTCGTGTTTGTAACAAATTAAAAGTATAGTTTCCCTAAAATTGTTCGTAAAATAGAACGTCTCAATATAAATACATTGTCGCTATTTTTTTGCTTGTTAGTCCATTCCCAATCAACATTTTTTTTCAAACGTTTGTAGTGCCACTAAGCTGTAAACATTTTTATGGTTCATATGAATTCTATTTTTGCAAAGTTAAATTTAATCATATTTTACTTTTTGTGATTAAAATTTTATCAAAGTAGGATCCTAATGTGATCCAAGACAGATCGTAAATTCATCCAATACTGAAAGGTTTAATTATAATTTTATAAAAAGTGTGAATAAACTTAAGTAAATTTGCAAATGTTCAATTTTTACAATTAAAATTTGATAAAAATTTAATCAAAATCATTTGGGCCCCGGTTTCATCCGGCAAATATCGATCAAAATTTGATCAATCATTTTTTGCGTGTATGAATTAACACCATTGTGAATACGGATTTAAAACTGCATAATAAATAAAAAGTGACAATACCGTAAAAATCATGAGTTTACATGAAAATTTGGAGTCTAAATATTCTACAAAGCCTACAGTTCCCTAAAGTTTTGTCGACAGGAAAACCAGGGGAATTCCAATTACTTAAAACAGAACTGGAATTGGAACAAAAAAGTTTAAAAACTAACTGCATTTAAGTCACTCAAGTAGTTGTAAACGTTCCACTAAACCAATAATAATATGTCAACAGGCTCAATGTCTCTATCTTAGCCAAAAAAACCAATTAATAATTGAATATGGTTATTACTTCAACTTTCAACTGACCACCAAATTACAATGAATTACCAATTTTCTACAACTCGACTTCTGCGTGTTCAAATTCTGAATATTAATTTCATAAAGTAACGTGGAGGTCATCAAAATACATCCTCGAATTGGCACTTTTCTCTCTTATTGGTTTCGTTTAATAATATTCAAAATCAGCTAGACTTATACCCAAAGCACCATCTTACGTCCAAGTCAGCTAGCGACTTTTAATGCCTTTAAACCAGGGGGATAGTTCACAATGTGCCCTTCATGCCACGCGAGCACTCACTATGGCCGCTTACCTCAACAATTTTTACGGAAGAAATAGGTGAAAACCGCTCTAACCAGTGGGGAGAGAACTTGCCGGCACTTGAACACTTTGTCTCCAAAAAACCAGATGATCTGGTGGCCAAGGTGGTAACTGGTAAAGTACGCACTTTCCGTGCGCATTGAGATCTAAACTTCAACCATTGAAATATTTCATGCATAATAATTTAAAAGTAGACTTAACAATAATAACTATGTTTACTTCTCTAGTCTCAATAGCTGTTGGGGTTAATCGATTATTCAGGAAAATTCAGAAGAAAATAAAATCATCCGTTTCTATTTAGTTGTTAAATATGTTACGTTTGAAACATCGACGGAAAATTCCTGAAGTTACATACAGGATGATAAGTACATCCAAAGTTAGGGACGGGTTCTATGGGTTGTAATAAGTAGAAAATGTCAAATGAACATGGGTCCTAAAGTGCTTCGTTTCCGAGATATGGGGTTCCAAAAAACTACACAAAAACCATTGGTTGTTTATTAGCGGTAAAAATAAAAAATAAAAACAATCAACAAAAGTTTATTAATGAGCTTTTAGAAGTATAAGATAAGACTGACAATGAATACAAGCTATTTCAAAGTATTGAAACTTTTCCAAATAAAGTTAAAATTTGATTTTTGTCAGATACAATGGTATTTCGTAGTTCACACTTTTCCAAGAATTGTTCAAAATGACCATTTCTGGATCTAATAGAAGTTTGAGTGCGTAGTACGAACTAATACCTCGGTCTTGTGCACTTAATCCTTCAGATAGCCCCAGAGTTGAAAAACGCATGGATTTAATTATGGAGATCGGACCGGCTGCGTGTTAACCTACCCTTGTAAATGGAAATGTAGGATCCAGATGAGGGGCTATCTGAAGGATTTAGGGTACAAGAAAGTAGAACGCGACGTAGATGATTTGCAACAACGCATATTTGAAGGTTGTGAGATTATTGGTAACAAACCTAGAATTTTTGAACGGGCACGTGAATCATTTCTACGCCTGACTTGTGCTCGTACTAGAGCCAGACCTGGACTTTTGAACCATTCATTTAAATGTGTGTAATAGGAAATACCTTTGAATTTTGAATTTTAAGAACTAGAAATATTTGAAAATAAAATCTGCCAAAAATCTAATTTTAAATTTATTTGGACCACTATCAATACTTTGAAATAGTTTGTATTACTTATCTTACTTTTAATAGCTCATTACTGAACTTTGGTCGATTTTTATTAATTTTCTCTTTTCATCAGAAATAAACAACTGACGATTACATAAAAAGAATTTGGTTCAAGGAAGAATTTTATTCTTGAGTCTGTAGGCTGTGTACCGGTTTTTGGGATAGTTTTTTTGGTAACACATATCTCTGAATCAAAGCACTTAAGGACCCATTTTCATGAGACATTTTCTACTCTTTAGGATACATAGAAAAAACGTACCGTGGCAACGAGCTTGGACACAAAACGTTAAAATGCAAAATTGTTTATTAAAATGTTACAAAAATCACCCAAAATACTTTAAAATATTTCGGTATTATTTTATCTAATTTCTAACTGGCTGAAAATAATTTATTTCCGCAAACAGAACGTGAGCAATAAAAGCCGTATTTTTCAATAAATAGTTCTGCTTAGTATGGCAAATCAGTATAGGATACAATAGATACAAATACTAAAATCAAAGTATGTAACGCTTTCATTTTAATCAAATCGTAGAAGTGACAGAGTGCATTTCAAATCGATTCCAGTTGGGAAGCGAGAATTCTTCGACGTCATTCAAAGGTAATACATTTCGTTTTAAAACTAGTTTGGCTCTGCCACGGCTTAGCTAATAAACTCCGTAGTGCCAGGATTGCATATTTTAAAAACCTATTAATGGGTTCTCACTCACCCAAAGAACTTTGGACGATAATAAATAATATTATGGGAAAAAACAAAAAAATAAATAAAAAATCCACTACCACAACTACTCCCCCAGACACATTTAACAATTTTTTTGTATCACCTAATGATACTAATATAAGGAATAATAATTCCTATACCCTAGTTAATAATAATAGCAATTCGATTATGTTGTTTGAAACGGACGCCTCTGAAATCTCCGAAATAATCTTAAGTTTAAAAAATGATTCGGCTCCGGGTCTCGACGAACTTAGCCCAAAACTCGTAAAATGTATTAGTCAATATATTGTTCCCCTTTTGTTTTTTTAATTAACTTGTCATTCAAAAATGGTATCTACCCAAATTCACTAAAAAATAATCTTATAATCCCTATTCATAAAAAAGGCGACATCGATGACCCAGGAAACTACCGTCCGATTGCGTGTCTTTCTATTTTAGCAAAAATTATTGAAAATGTTTTTACCGACGCCTAATGAAATTTGTGATTAAATTTAATTTTATATCCGAAAGACAGTATGGTTTCAGAGAAAACAGTGGGGTAGACTATGCCCTAGCACACGTCTATAATAAAATTATATCTGCTATAGATTCCTCCAACATAACCATTGCCGTTTTTCTGGACCTAAAGAAGCCATTTGATTATATCGATCACGGTAAATTACTTAAAAACTATATATAATGGGTATTAGAGGTTTGCCTAATGAGTGGATTAAATCTTATCTTTCGCACAGACCCATTCAAACAAAAATCAATAACTCAGTCTCAAGTAAAAAAACATCTCGCTGTGGCCTCCCACAGGGCTCAATACTATCGCCGATTCTTTTTAATTTATTTTTTAACGATATCACGCAACTATTTAATAATGATCCACTAACTTTGTACGCGGACGATTATCTATTACTTAACAGCGACTGCGATATAAATATTGTAATAGACAAAACTAATGAAAATCTTAATGACATAGAAATCTGGCTTAAAAATAACAACCTCGAACTTAATAAGTCCAAAACTGTTTGTATGCTCATCTCAAATCGGAAAATTAATTTCAATATCACTAATAATGTACGTATGGCTGGTCATACCCTGGAAAAAGTTTCGTATTACAAGTATCTAGGCCTTTGGATAGACGAATCATTAAACTGGAGAGAGAAGGTTACGGTTTGGTTTATGAGATTATCAGTCTGATATCTTATCTCACTAACCAAACCGCAACCAGTAGACTCTCTCTGCTTCTCTTTCCGCCACCCATTCGCCAGAATCTCTGATTCCCTTCCCCCTTTCTGCCCCCATTAACCATAATCTCCAGAACGTTTTTTCCAGCACTGTTATCTTCGTTAACCAGACTGTAACAGCAAGATTATCCCCCTTCCCCCATTAACCATAATCTCCAGAATCTGTACTACCAGTGCTACTATCTTCGTTAACCAGACTGTAACAGCAAGATTCTCCCCCTTCCCCCCATTAACCATAATCTCCAGAACGTTTTCCCCAGCACTGTTATCTTCGTTAACCAGACTGTAACAGCAAGATTCTCCCCCTTCCCCCATTGACCTTAATCTCCAGAATCTGTACTACCAGTGCTACTATCTTCGTTAACCAGTGCTACTATCTTCGTTAACCAGACTGTAACCGCAAGATTCTCCCCCTCCCCCCATTAACCATAATCTCCAGAATCTGTATTCCCCGCGCTACCTCATTAACCAGATTATAATCGCTATATTCTCTCTGCTCGCCCCACCCCGTTAACCATAATTGTTATCTCTCAATCCTAAGTCCGTAATCAGTAGACTCTCTCTCTCTGCTTCCCCTTTTCCCCCGTTAACCATAATATAATCTCCTTTGGTTTTTCTTCCAATCGCCATAATTTCCACTAGCGCTTCCATTAACCATAATTATCATTATCTAGAATTTCTCCCCCTGCCCTCTTTGTTCACCCAATTAACCATAATTTCCAATCTCTAGGCAATAAAAACAAGATATTTAAATTTAATTTATTTTTATTTTAGTACTTTGTTTACATGATTACGTAAAATTGGTTCTATGACTAATCCGATATTATATATAATCCGTTTAAATCGTAATTTATCTATATAATTGTAATTAATTCAATCTTCGTAAGGGATATAAACAATTTCATTTAAGGGTTGAAATGAACTACCTTCTGCAAGTGCAAGTTGTATAAATAATTTAATTAAAAGTTCTACATCACCACGTCTGACCGGAATAGAGATGAAGTTGTCCTCCTCCGGTGCCGCTGACCTTGGTGGTGCCGGGATGTCCCATTCTTTAGAGATGTACTTTTCCGATGGTGAATTATCACTCGACGGACAGTGTGGAAAGAATCTGGCGTGGTTCCATTCTGGTACGTCTCCTGATTCCCAGTCTCCTAAGATGCCATGGCACTTGTAACATCGTACTTCATCGCCCCGTTGAATATAATAGAATCTGGCCTCCGCTAGTTTTTCTTTGGCAACATGTGGATTTTTCCAGTGGTGAAACGTTTCAAGTCGATACGCTTCAATGTCCCTAACTGATCTAGACCAAATATTTTTCTATAGTTTCAAATGATACATTCTCTAAGCCTACATGCTAAAGCCTAATTTTCTCACTAAGCCTACTAAACCTAATTTTATCAATATGGTTAAATTTCTACGCTAAAATTCTCAATATAAAACGCTTTTTTTCAATATGCAAATTGTTTTAAATATGTCTAAAAATATAGTCTATTACAAAGAAAAAAATAGTTACTTACTTTACGGTAGGAAATCCTTTGTCGAGCTGTAAAAAAAGACGGAATGATTCGACAGCAGGTCTTTATTCGTCAATGCGCCGAAGATAAACGACGCGTGGGAGATTAATCAGTTCCTATCTTGTCGAGATTAATTCATCACGTGATCTAAACTTCAAATAACCCTCAAATTCTATTGGCTGTCTCTCTCTGAGAGTTTAAATTGCCTCTAATGATTGACGTCACATATTAATCCACTTGAGTATTTGGAAAAAACCCTTTGCTACTCGAACGAGAGTTTCGAAATAAAACGTTGACGATATCAAAATCAAGCTCTCACTTGAAAATGTTTACGGAAAACAAGTGTTATGTTTTTTTTAATAATTAGTCTTTTTTTTACATTTTAAAGTATTTATTAAGAGTGAAAAAAGTTACATAGGAAACATTGTTTACAATTATTTTTTCGCGTACATAAGTTTGCATTATTAAATAAAATGGCCGAGTCAAATTTCAAACTTTTTTATCATAACAAGGCCCAAAGCTAACTAAATCTCAGTTAAATTATCTAAGGTAATGTTTTTTTTTTCACCAATCTTATTTTGCGTGTACTGAAGATAGTTTGTTAATGACGGATAGAAAACATCTTTCAATGGTTCAAGACGGTAACAGATTTCAATGACTTTTAGAAAGTACTTTAAATAGAACGTGTGGGAATAATGCAATAATATATTTCTACCAATGATTTGTTTTCATGCTAGATTGCGTAAACCAGCCCGTTGTCCTAACTATTATACCAATACTTCCTGATTCAATTTGATTTTTTTTTGTTTTTTGGATGGTTTATTTTATTCAAAAGTAGATGGTTTCGCGCTCGTAGAAGCGCGCGCATGTTTTCGAGAGAGGTCGCGTCTTATCTCTAAAAGATACCAGATGGCGTGGGAATATATTGTTTTATCCTCTGGAACCGGATTTTTTCCAGTCAGTCACCATACCTTTCTTTCTAGCTATTCGAATCGCCAAATTCGATGTGATGATTTTTCTAGCATGATTTGCGAAAGATAAAAATATCTTGTGGTCGTTTTTTTCCCAATTTTTGGAAAACGTTTGTTAGTACGTTTTTGTACTCTGTCCTTTAGCTCTATGCAAAATATACATTACGCAATATTCACCGCAAACGTTACTAGTTAGTCCTTGCAATCGTCTTTTACTAAATGTTCCCGTCTTACACATTGAATTTAAATATTTTCTGATTGGTGGTAAAAACGGGGGAAGTCCCATTGAATCAAAGTAGAATCCTCGTTTCCGGCCATCGAAAAAGACGCAAATCCAATGAGAACCGGTTTCGCCCCTTTTATCAAAATTAATGATAAGCGATTGTGGGTATTTCGCGACGGGTTTTAAATTATCTGAAGAAAAACGCCTAAAAAGTTCGGTGTTTTATACAGTGTCTAGATAAGTCCACGTTTGTCGTAGTCATTTTAATAGTCTCGAATAATGTTCCTATTTTTATCTATCTTTAAACAAGATTGAAATTCGACAATTTCTTTTTACTTTTCTAAGCTACGCGTTAACTGGCTAATTTTCTAAGGGTATTTTTATGACGAGATAACCTGGTTTTTTGGATATTTGATAGTTTTACGTTACCAATTGAAGTGTTATGAATACACTCGGCTATTGCATCTATGAGGGATTTGTCAGCTTTAGCTAAAATGGCTTTTCGTTGAACGGGTTTGCAACGACCGAGATATCGGAGAGCGTCTCTCTCGATACGCACTCTACGAGACATGATTCATAACTGATTGAGATTACGAAATGTTTGTTCTATTTATTTGGGGAGATAGGCGTAGCACGTTTCTCCCGGTAAAATATTAGTTAAGACCCTTTGATCTTCGGGACACGTTTGAGTTAAATTGAATACTAGATAACCGTGAGGTCTGGAAGTAGCGTCTTCGTAGGCGTCTACTACAAAACGCCATTTATCCGGGAACATTTGTCTTGTGAGATAAGCCACTTGTTGACGGTCTCGGGGACTTTTCAATAAAATAATATAATGCGAATTCAAGGAAACTGTTCGGCTATCTTTCGATTGATGGAATAAGTTCTGAGTAATAAAAATAACGCTTAGAGAACGGTGATGCGTCCCTTTCACGAATAAATCGCCAATTTGACCTTTACTCTCGCTCATTTGGTCGTCGATAACTAATAATATAGGATCTTTTCCGTCATAATCAGATAAAACCGGCAATCCTTCTTTAAAAACTACCCTATGCTTCATTTTATCGTATAAAGGCTGCCATTCTCCGTAATACCAATGTATTTCTTTGAAACCCGGAACAAACATTTCCTCATTGTGATTAATTATAGATTCAATTAAATAGCTTTTGCCACTTTGACTCGGGCCTGTCGTTACGCAATTAAACGGATGAATAAATTGCATGGTTATCTCCCTTCGAGTACTTACGTACAAATGAAAATGTAAATTAAAATTCGATTAAATTTATGGGACTTTTCAGCGGAGGAAAAATATAATCGAATAACCTATTTCGTCCCTTACCCCGTATAGGTTTTATATTCACTTTGAAGTCGCAAGACTATATTCACTTTAAAGTCGCAAGACTATATTCACTTTAATGTCGCAAGACTGAAACCTATATTCACTTTAGAGTGGTGAGACTAGAAGCTTAATTTTTAGCGATAATTAGCGATTGACAGCCGCTACGTCCCCTTCCTCAGGACGAATTAGATTCGCTTTTTATAGCCGTAGGGTACCGTAGTGAAGTCATCCAGTAATCTTACCTTGTCTACGACGGGTCTATAGATTTTAGTACGGTTGACGGACACGACCGTATGGTCGGGAAGCCGTAAAATCTGCCGCGGCTGGGGCACGATTACTGGCTCGTTCGTTTCTCCATCGACGCCTATCAATCTTTTAATCGTGTCCATATTAACCAAATCTTTAATGCCTTGATTTATACGGAACCCTTTGACCTTCATCTCGTAGGAGACTTTACCGGTCATAGGGTTCAGTACTTTAAAGGCGTAATTTTTTGCACCGCCGGTAGCCAATTCTTCAATGTACGCACCTTTTCCGTACTTTTCCAACTCATCTGTCATTTCTCCGAGATAGTTTCCCGTCTCAATCTCTATACCATCAAGTTCTTTTAGATAAATGCAACTGTCCGTATCATAATAATACGAAAGCGGGCCTAATCTCCTAAATAAGAGTATAACTTGATCCTAGCCATTGCCGTAGTATAGGCGGCAATTACTACGTTCGTGTTTTGGTAAACAAGATCGATATCTTTCTAAAACGCCCACTTGACCACGCAATGCGTTTGACTTAAGGGAATAACCGATTTAACTTCTATATCCGGGTCTAAGAATAGATCGAAAAACTTTTTGGGTTCGCTAATAATAGCCGATTGGTCTTTGCGCGGGTTAAGACCGAACCGTCCCCAAAAAGAGTTAAGGCAAAGCTTCGCGATGGTACGAAGTCCGGGGTTCTTTTTAATATTGGTAGGATCAAGTTTTACTCCTTCCGTATCATAATATTCGTCAACGTATTTCTTAATCTCTTCATCGGTCTCTATTCCCGAGGGTAAGCCGCTGGATTCCTGTTTGAGTTTAAAAAAACATTGACGTATTCGGAGAATAGACCACCCTCTTTCGATAACGGATCGTATTTTACTATCTCGTATTCCCAAATTTCGGGAATAGGAATGACCTTGTAACCCATTTCGATTGCCAACTGTACCTCGTCAGCTAACAAAGTACCAGTTATTTCTCATTCAGAGTGTTTGTGGGAACAATCCTGCTGGTTACGAGACTCGCTTCATTTTTGGCAGTTGGCAAACACTAGTTTCGAACCTATTCTTTGGGGTAAAACGGGATGATAGAGAGATAGAGACGGTAGCATTGTCGCTTTTATTAAACTGTTTACAGTAGAAATGTTGGGGAAAGGAGCTTTTACGTGTATTTTAGGGTGTCCCACGGGTAACTTGCAATACTTGTTACACGACGGATAGAGTGAACAAATATCAATGTATTTAATTTCCTCCCCCTCCTTACACTTGTGATGTAATTTCAAGGCTGACGTACGTCCTCCGAAAAAGGCTTCGCGGGGTCGGATTGACTCTTTAATTTTTAATTTTAAAGTTTGAATAGAAAGATAGGCCTCGATGGCAGAGTTAGTACTCCTCTCGGCTTTGAAGGTACATCCCCATTTCTCATGGACAGTGTATCCCAATTGCTTCAAGCGGTTTGTAGTAGCAATGGTTGACGCGTATCGCGAATTATGGGTCTGTGTCTGGTCGCCGTATAACGCTAAGTTTCTATTGATAGGAAAACCCTTTTTACAGCCGTGAAAATAACAGCCGTGATATTGAAACACTTCGTTATCGAGAAGTCCGTCCACGTTAATGTTAAGAATTCTAGATTCAAATACATTAAAAGCGGACTGTATTTCCTTCCCTCGTAAGTGAGACATCCATTCAAGCCATTCGATCGCTCCAAAACTCTGGTTGCAGTTCATACGATAGCCGAAAGGGGGCACTACACCAATCGTTATCGCGGTTAAGAATGGGTCTATTTCGAATTTATCCATGAAAATAGAACGATAAGATATACAGCCTTGCAAAAGAATATTGACGTCCTGGCGGCAGTACCGGATTAAGTCTCTTTTATAATCAAAATAATTAAAGTTGGGGTCCGAATTACTGCAAGCTTCCGACAGGGAATCGTTATACCACTGGATAAATTCATCGTAGGCCTTACCGCTTAAACGATTAGGGTCGTACGCTTCGATCGGAGGCATGTCATCATGTAGTACATAATTGGTTTCGTTCGAACGCGTAGGATCAAATTCATGGTCTACGGAATTAAACAATAAATGTGGGAAATGTCCCTTATTTAAATTATTATCTAAACGGAATGTAGAAACGAATTGAGAAAGAGCGAAAGGCATAAAATTTAGGGAATCTAAGAATTTTAATTTTTTATACTGTACGTTCATGAATTTGGTCCCGTCAGTCAGGACTTTAGGAGTCCACTTTAAATCGACCATTTTACGTACTATAAATTGCGCATCGTAACCTTTAGCGTTATGGGCGATACATATTATCTTATCAGCCACTCTGTTAAGCGTACGAAGATACTCCACAAAGTCACCGACGGGGTCTTTTGAGATAAATATTTTCTCCCGTGGACCACCACCGCATTTAGCGCACGCGTACCAATTATCTTTTTCTTCAAAACAGAATTGACACGCTTTTTGCGAGACGCATAAAATTGGTTCGTGAATCAAAGAATTGGCATCAGTACGCTTTGTTTGTATACATTCAAAGTCATAAAAAACGAAGACTTCCGTTATTGCAATTTTTTCGAGAACGAGTAGTTTTTTCGGCAGAATCTTTACGGTCGGTCTTTAAAGGTTGCATATAACATAAATGACCAGCGGGGTTAAACTCACTACACGAAAGACAATAGATCTCTCCGCAAACGTGTACTGCCTCACGCTTAAACATACTGACAAAATTTCCGCAAAGATTACAAACGTAAATTTTATTACATTAGGGCTCAGGTTCTGATAAATGATAATCGTAACAATTTTGATTAGGGAAAACTCTTAAACATGTTTGGCAAGTTATTTTAGTCACTCCCTTCTGACAATCTTGCTTTCTACAACAAGCGTGACAGAAAAGAAAGCATTTATGATCTGTAAGATGATTATAACCTACCAAACATTTCACGCAAAATCTATTACGTTGAAATGATTGTCAATATTTAAAAGGTAAAGACGTTTGCGGAGAGGTCCATTGCATTCCCTCTCTTCATCTACGTCACCGAAAACAATTACAGGAGCCGGATTGTGTAATCGAAAAACTATTATACTGTATTCGGGTAAGATTTCTTGGAACCGAGTTAACGTTACCGGCCCTGCGCATTCGTCATCGGATAACGCTAAAAGTTCCCTCGCTTCCAAGGTTTGTAACTGTGTTTCAATGTTTTTACCCCTACAGTTTCTTATAGTGTTATATTTCCTTTTTAGTTCGGAGTCGTTCTTATTATTTATATACTCTCGGTGAGCCAAGGCTACAACAAGAGCGCGTGCTAAACAAATTTTATCCTTATTGTCTATTTTTTATAAAAAGAAAACTATTTTTCATGGGAAATTCCCAAATCTAATCTAGATCCTTAACCTCCTTGTGGTAGCCTGACTCGATTAAAAGTAACCATAACGATTCCTTCAAAAAAACTGCCGTCGTTCTCGGATCTATAGCTTTTTTCATCGATATACGTCATCAACCATTGCAAATCTATTTGGTCCCGACGTCGAAAACTGACGTGAATTTGAAAGCCTGGTTTGTTGACGTTCACGAACGAAACCGAAACCATATCGGAAGGCAAACAGTCTTCCAATATGGTTTCCATCAACGTATAAATTCCGTTTTCGATATTATTTTCTAGGCGAACATTTAAAGTCCGTCCCAATAGTCCAAAATTTGGGATATTTTGGACATTATTACTTAATATTTTAACAGAACCTTGCAAATTAGAAAATGATAGCAAATTCAACTAAACCACCTGCAACTTGAGGAAGAGGTGAGAGAGAGAGAGAGAATGAGAGTTTGAATTTTAACAGCATTTAATCAAATAGACAATATACATATTTTTACAATCGGCTGAATTTCGATATCAGTAAGTTACAGTACGGTTGTATTCAATAGTTTTACAAAGTTTGGGTAAGTGGGATTAATAATTACAAAATAATAAAAAATTGTGTTATTTAAATGACGACCACGAGGGATTCAATACGACTGACAATTTTAAATTAAATTAAATAAAGAAATATCATATTCGGGAGTGGAGAACCTTAAGTCGGATGATTTTGAATATTTAAAAAAAATAGTTAGGAACGGTGGTATTACAGAGAATCGATGTATGCGTTTGATATGCAAAAATAAGGTGATGAAAGAATCAGCAATATTCAAATAAATTAAAGCGCGTATATACAAGTAGTTTAATTATTTAATTAACGTTCTCAGAGACAGGTGGGTCTGGGAATTAGGGAGGAAGAAAATTTTGAAGATTTCGAGCAGTTACTCCCCAGGTGGCCTAGAAAGCCGGTGGTCGATTGTGGGCAACGGCCCAGAGATATTCGGTGCGAATTGCTGATATAAAACGGCCTCGGCCCTGGCAGAACAGCCGGCGGATGGAAGGGATGAAATCGGGAGCGCCGTTGCGGAAGCAGTCACTTTCTAAACCGCGACGATAGACTGTGTCCTTAAAAATGATAAAGCCGAAGTTACAGAGACCATGGTTCGCTGATGGCAGTAGGAGAGAGAAAGAGAGAAAGAGAGAAAGAGAGAGAGAGAGAAAAAGAGAGAGAAAGAAAGAGAGAGAGAAAGAAAGAGAGAAAGAAAGAGAGAAAGAGAGAGAAAGAAAGAAAGAGAGAAAGAAAGAGAGAGAGAAAGAGAGAGAGAGAAAGAGAGAGAGAAAGAGAGAGAAAGAAAGAAAGAGAGAGAGAAAGAGAGAGAGAAAGAGAGAGAGAAAGAGAGAGAGAAAGAGAGAGAGAAAGGGAGAAAGAGAGAAAGGGAGAAAGAGAGAGAGAGAAAGAGAGAAAGAAAGAAAGAGAGAAAGAAAGAGAGAAAGAAAGAAAGAGAGAAAGAAAGAGAGAAAGAAAGAGAGAGAGAAAGAGAGAGAGAAAGAGAGAGAGAAAGAGAGAAAGAGAGAGAAAGAGAGAAAGAGAGAAAGAGAGAAAGAGATAAAGAGAGAAAGAGAGAAAGAGAGAGAGATTTTCAACGTATTTTAATCAATTTGGCATTTTAACATTTTAACGAGTTTTACAATGAGATGAAATCAACTTCGAATGCAATTAATAAAACTACAATGATATAATCATATAAATATAAAAATAAAACATACGGTTAACAATTGGTTAATGAAATTTAGAGTCAGGTATACGAAAGAGAAGGCATTACTTTTCAGTCTAAATTAAAAGATAAAATGGTTTATGAGCGGGAATTAAATGAATTTGAATGAGATCAAACTAGGATTACATGGTGTAAAATATGCTGAAAAGTACAAACAGAGAAACCAATAATATATATAAGCAAATTACAATAAATATAAATTTGGTGTATGTACATGGATTGCATATGATTGTTCAAAAAACATTCTCAGAAACAGGTTCGTCGAGGCGGTGGGAATTTATGGGGGGAAGAAATTTTGAACGTGACCAGCGCTAACGCCCCAGTTGGCCTCGAAAGCCGAAAGACGACTGTGGGCTATGGACCAAAGATAATCGGAAGGGATTACTGTCAGAAAACGAGCTCGGACTTGGCAAAATAGCCGACGAACAGATGGGAAAAAGTCGGGGGCTCCGTCTCGAAGACAGTCACCGACGAGTCCGCGACGGTAGACGGTGTCCTTAAACGTGACAAAACCATAATTGCATAGTGCATGATCTGCCGGTGGCAGCAGAAACCAATAATCGATGGTAGAATGAGCGTGACCGGTAAAATTATGTAAGAAATCGAGAAAAAGATGGAGCGCCGCGGAGACGAGTGGACAAGAGAAGTACATGTGAGGGGCATCGCCTATCGCGGGACAGTATGGGCAACATGGCGACGGATACTCAGGGTCGAGATGTATGAGACGACGCGGGATCGGCAGCGCGTTATGCAGCAAACGCCACTGAGTAGCGTTGGCGAGACGGGTCGAAAGACGATTGGCCCGGGTGACGTCCCAAAATCTAAAAATAGTGCGAACGAGTACACCGTGTGGACGGCAAGGATCGGGAAGATTTGCCTTTAGAGAGATCGCCACGTGGTAGATCGAGCGAGCAACGCCTTTGCCAAGCAAAGGTGATGCGGAGTTTACGGGAAATTGACAAACTGGGAACGCGTTATCGCCAAATACAAAACCGTTACGAACGCCGTGAGTGTCAAAAACTAAAGGATAATTACGACAAAGTGAGGCGCGTAAACTAGCGTGCCCTTGAACTAGAAAACGTGAGGGGCGAGCGTCAATGACGAGGAAATCGCCGAACGGGCGCCACCAGAGTGTGAGAGGGTCAAGTAGATTCGCAACGGTAACTAGACCCGCGTTGATGAGATGAGTATGCAAAACGCTGTTGAAGGAGAGACCATCGCTGGCAGGGATGGCAGGGTTGTTAAAAACGGGGATAAGATCTAGAGCGTCATGATCGCAAGCGTCGAAGCAGATACGAAAATTGAAATTTGACCAGGAAGTGATGAGTGACTCGAAAAAAGGACTAGAGATTGATGGGCGTGATCGAGATAAAAAAAAGAGCGGTAAAGAGAGGGTGTCGCAGATGGAAGCGGCGGTGGTTGCGCATGGCGCGGAAAGAGAAGATGATTCGAAAAGACGCAGGCCTTGCGATACTCTGAAACTGTGAACCTTTGCTGGCAAGCATCTCACGCAACCCAGTGGACCCGATCCCACAGGAAATCAGTGAGTAGACGCTCGCAGCGTCGGATGAACGATGGCGGTGGTTCGAGAACTTGAAGCCGGTGCCAAAGTACGGACGCGGCGAGACTATTCGTGATAAGAACTCTGCCAAAGAGAGAGCAGTGACATTTTATGGGGCACCATCGAGCTAAGACTCGCGCGAGCCTTTCTTCAAGGTCGGACCAGTTACGGTTTAAAAACGCAGCGTTGTTTCCCAGAAAAACACCAAGAAAGCGACAGCCGTCCGAATTAAAATTGAGACCGAGCGGGGAGTCGTTTCTGCCAATCCAAGAGCCGCACCAAAGACCGACCGATTTGGTGCCATTAACGCGTGCACCGGAGACACGGGAAAAGACGTCGAGACATTCGCGCAGGACGACGAACTCGGGATCCGACCTGATCAGGGCGGTGAGGTCGTCGGCGAACGTGGAGTTGGTCAAAGCGTGATGAGGTTTCGTAGAAAAAGGCCGCGACAGGCGTCTGTCTAAAAGGCATAGAAGCGGTTCTAAGGTAATAACGTAGAGAAGACTTGATAGGGGGCAGCCCTGACGGATACCCCGTTGAAATGGAACCGCGGTGGTAAGGCAATCGTTGACGCGAATATGAACGCGGGGATCCGTATACAGTAAGGTGATGACGCGTACGAAAAAAGAAGGGAACCCCATCGTGGAAAGCACCCGGCGAAGATAGGCGTGATCGACTCGATCAAACGCCTTTTCTTGATCGATATTGACTAAAGCCAAAGGTTCGGCGTTAGCGGCGGCCAAATCAATGACGTCGCGCAGGACATGGATGTTATCGGAGATACGGCGACCGGGTATTGAGCACGTTTGTGAGGGTGAAATAATATCGTGGAAAATCGGGCCTAGGTGGATGGAGAAGCACTTTGAGAAGATTTTATAATCGGAATTAGGTAGCGATATGGGTCGTTTGTTAAGCAAAGAGCGCGGATTGCCGGATTTCGGGATAAGGCACACTACCGAGGATGAGAAAAGCGGAGCGTAACGACGATCGTCGGGATTGCAAAGGAGTTCGCGATACACCTGGAATAAAACGGGACCGATAAGATCCCAAAACTTGGCGTAAAATTCAGTAGGAATACCGTCCATACCCGGTGCGCGACCCTGCGGCAACGCACTCAGAGCGCGAGAAACTTCGTCGAGTGGTAAAGCTAAACCGAGAGAATCGGCCGAGGCCTCCGAAAGTCGGGGCAAATCGTCGAGGAGCTCGCCTACCAGGGCACGGGGCGCGCTAGCGAAAGACTGGTCGGATGAGCTATATAAATCTTTATAAAAGGAGACGACAATGTCACGCAAATCCGCCGGGGATGTTGCGGCGTCACCATTGGCATCGAAAAGCGAGTCTATGGTAGTAGACTGCGCGGAACGGGAGCAACAGCGGAAGAATTCTTTCGATGGCGTATCGACGTGACGGATAAAAGACATCCTGGAGTTGAGAAGGGCTGAGCGGGCTCTCTGATCGACGAGATCGGCGAGCTCGCGACGTAAACCGGTCGAGCGAGAGGGATTGGTATCGGCAATGAGGGCGAGTTCGCGTTCGATGGATTGAAAACGACTCCGCTCGGTCGCGGTGCGGACGGCCCAATATTCTTTGGCGAAGACACGTAATCGGGGTTTGAAGGTGGAAAACCACCAGGTGCAATAAGCCTTGGGATTGGGGCCAACCTTGAGAGAATGGATAAGCTCGCTGATGAAAGAACGCGTATCCTCGACAAAAGCTTCGTCTTCGAGGGAAGAAACGTTAAATTTCCAGTAGGCTGGACGGAGTTTGCCAACACGAGCGTTGGATTGGAATTGGGCGAAGACGGCGTCGTGATCCGAAAACCCGCACGGAACGTGATTAACGACTCGAGGGGGGTAAATGCGGTCGAGACGGGCGTGGTACCGTGACGACGCGTCATCAGAGTGCCACGTGAACGATCGAGTTAGAGGCGCGAGAACGCGAAAAGCGTCTCGAAGATTGGTGGAGTTGACGATGTTGCGGAGTGAGCGTGCTACGGCGGCGCGGCGCTCCACGCAGCCGAATCGGTCGAGAGCGGGGTCGAGGGTACAGTTAAAATCTCCGGCTAAAATTACCTGGTCCGAGCTGGAAATGGCGGATAAGTGTGTCAAAACCCACGCCAACAAGTCGAGAGCGACTTTATCTTGGCGAGCTGGGACGTAGATATTAAGAATGTGTATAAAGCAGTTGGAGTGGAGAGCCAATTTGGCGTAAATGCCATTAGAGGCGAACGTGTCTCTAAGAATGATGCTGGAAAACAAGAAAGGGGAAAAACCGATGGAGACGCCCGACCCAGGAGGGGACGGGCAAGGTAAGTGCAAAAACTGAAGGGACCAATCAAACCAGAGATGGGATTTTAAAAACGCTTCGTGGATGTTAGTCTCTTGTAAACATAGGCTATCGGGAGCCAAATCCCGAACGAAAAGGCGAGCAGCCGTGTTTTGGGGTAGGGGTCCCGATACCCTGTGCGTTAAGAGATAATACCGAAAGCATAAAAGTTGCAAAAATTTTTTGAAATAGATTCATGTAAAAATCAAGTAATAACAATAACAAAACGAAAAAAATTACTAGGCAGTGGTGAGCAGGGCCCGTTCTGCCCTAAGGGCAGCAGCGACTTTCCGTTCCCACTGGTAGATTGCACCGCCGGTGAAATTTGAAAGTGCGCTTTTCGCGTGGGTAGTTGTAAAATCGGTATTTTGGAGCGGTAGGTGATGTCGAAAAGAGCAGCGAGGTCCGATTGAGAAAGGAAGTCAGCGGTAGGAACTGATTCGGTTGAGTCCATGAAATCGTCCATGTTAATGTCTGAAAAATGACTGACTTCAGAGTAGGTGTCGGACTGAGCCTTGGCCTTAGGGGTGAGAGAACACCATTAGGTAACTCTGAATACCAAATAAATTGGCAATTTTTTAGGTAAGGTACGTTTATGAACTTCTCTGTGTTCTATTTGCTTATGAACTTACCTTATGCGTATACATATTGTATATACAGGTTGTAAATTAAGAACCGAACTGGGCCGTTAATCTCAAAATGTGTTTTAGTTACGAATGTGAAATTTTGGGGGACAGCTGATTATGAACATTTCAATGACCTTGACCATAAGTATACTGTAACATAAGTGTGACACTTACTATTCCTCATTTAGAAAAGTTTTACTGAGAGCTATTCGCAAGACAGACAGCATTACGGGCTTTGTCACCGTTTTCCGTCCGCTTGCTCCCGCGTCACACGCAGCCTTTAACAGCGCCTAGCTAGGGGGATATTTTCTTCTTGTGATGATGTCACTCCGTGACTAGCTCTCAGTAAAATATTCCCTAAAGTGACAAACTTATGGAACGATATTATAGACTTATGCCTTGACTCATGTCTTCAAGGACATCCGAAAACTATCTCGAGAACCCAAGGCAGTATCTCCACCTGTTTCTGCGATAAACAATCATTGAAAGTTTTACCTAGGGCCTTATGTAGAGGCGCCAAATTCAAACATTTCTAAGACCTTTAAGCCATATGAATGTTTTATAAGCTGATATAATTTTTTAGTGGTTTTTTTGGCTTATTAAAATAAAGCGCAACATACCTCAAACGCGAAGTGTTCAGAGTTTGCCAATTCACTTGGATTTTTTTTAAATTATTTATAAATTTAGTTTTGGAGCAATTTAAATTTAAAATATGGAGTTCATAGAGAAAAGGCTAATATTTTTCGTGATTACGTGTTTTTTCAGGTCTTTAATATTCCCGAAACCTTATTTGCAGGGCCACAAGTCGTTGGCGCGAATCAAAATTAACACTTTTTAAAATGAACAACCTGGGGGGTACTTTTGTAAAAGTCGAACCGTTTTCGGATCGTTCTACAACTTCTAAATATTTTTTATGACATTCCACGGTTCTTAAACTTTAAAACATTGACTTTCTTGTAAATTTTTATTAAACCAATTTAAAGATATGAATTTTTAAACGAAAAGTGTTCAGAGTTAGAAATGTTGAGAGTTATCCACTCTGACTATAGTCAATGTAGAGTAATGGTTATGCATATTGCTAGCGTAATGACCAATCAATAAAAGTAACTGATTTATCTTATCTATTAACGTAATCCGTACTTTGATTTCTTAGTTTCAATGCTGACACTTTACTTTAATTGAACTTCCCCTAGACACGAACTAATTAATTTTTCACATCTCATTAAGGTTGTATCACATTTAAGTTTTGAAAAACGTATATAGAAAATTAAATAAAAATCTGAATTTGTATCAATAATAGCTCATAATAGACAGTGTTTTTTAAAATATAATGCAATTAACAACTTCTTTGATTACGTACAGTTAACGCGCAATTTAAAGGTAATTTTCTTAGTCCGGCACCGTGAAATTGAATTTCTGTAAAAGTATTATTTCAGACTTCATAATACTTTTACAAACACGTGAGATAATCGATAAATAATCCATTAAGTCTCAAGTTGAAATAGTTTTCCCTAAATCAATCTTTTTTCTTGTAGACTATAGCGCCACTAGTTCATTTAAAGGGGAACGGTCAAGCTTTAACCAGTTCGATAACCCTATAGCCCACAGAAAACTAAAATTTATGACGAAAACCGCATCAAAAATTATTGAGTGGTTAATTTTTAATAAAATAAAGAAATTTCGGGAAATTGAAAAGCGCGCGTCCGCCGCGACACCTGGTGAGAAATCGGTCAGACAGAAAAACAACGTAAAAGTGCGCGCTGCTGAAGACGCGAAAAATTTGTTTTGCACACGCGGCGCGTTCCAGTTATAAGAGACCTAAGCCTAAATTGAGCGATTTTAAAAGTTTGGATAGTTCGCAAATCGCTCATACGGGGTTAGGGGCGCTGGCGGCAGCCCCTAAGATGGCGGCGAAAATTCAAACCCAAACACCTAACGTTATTTTTCGTTTCAACTTTTTGGGCCAAAATCTATTTTTTCAAGACAAAAAAAGGTACGTGTTAGTATATTAAACGTCTTGTTAATCTTTTGATACGGAAATAAGGCCATATTTGGAAAAGCTTGGCCGTTCCCCTTTAAGAGCATTTGCGGGTTGGAATATTTCCCACTAAAGAAGTCGATACCATTCTCTATAATGATTAAATATACTAGAAATTCAAGCTAGTACTGTCAATTCCTGTCATTACAGACGATAATTCTTAAATTAAATGAGATGAAATGCTTTATTTAACGTGAACATCCACAATAAATAAATACCTACAGGTATGTACACGACAACGCCACAATATGTACATCAAACTTAGAATGCCATGACTTAGGAGTTTCAATTTCTTAAATATAGGCAACACACAAGGTGTTTGAAATTGATCGATACAATCGTTCTTTTCCAAAACTATGTATTGTATAAGTACGAAATTTTCAGGTGGTATTCAATGACTAGTTGTCGTTTTCAATTTTTATTTTTTCACAAAAATCGGGGCACTTTTCATGGTTTTGGAAAAATTATATATCCAAAACCATGAAAAGCGCCCCGATTTTACCAGAATCATTGAATACGTTTTTGAGTTTTTTATTCACTAGCAAATATATCAATGTAAAAATTGCTTCCATCGGTCAATGTATAATGTAAGCTGTCAGACCTCGCATTTTAATTACTCCGTTACAGCTCGGTCATGGAGATTTAACGTATTACAAATTAGCTTCTAGATTTATCGTCGACGTTTTGCACGCTATGGGACTCTCTTGCTCCTACGATGAAGTGCAATTGTGCTGCTAATAATTATAAATCCGATATTAGTAAATTTACATTTGACCATTTTGTTCAGTATATGGCGGATAACGTTGATCACAATATATGAACGGTATTTGGATACGCCAATAACTCCAGCTATAAAAATTTTAAACGTAATCCACAGAGCTAAAATATGTGAAGAGGAAATTCTCCAGGCTGAAAAAACTAATGTTAACTGCCTGTCGTTGATAATATATTTCACTTTAAAAGATGAACAATCCCAATTTGTGGATAATTCCTCGATTGCCTAAAACTCCTAGAACAAATTGGAATGTCTTTTTGAAAATGGCCAACTATGATACACACTCTGGTGTTGCGTCCATTTCGTACCTACCAATGATTGATATGGACCTTCCTTCATTCGTGTTTCTTTGAGTTCAATATGTAAATAGTAATTACGAAGAAACAACTTCTCAATAACGATGAAAATAAACAGCTTTTCATCAATCACCTATCAAAATACCTTCGCGATGATGGATGCACAGTGTAGAACTCAAATAGTGATGCCGATTACGACAGAGCCAATTTTGTAATTTAGAACACGCGGCAAAATATAACGGAACTTATTGGTAAACATACGGATCTTTTGATAAGATAAGAGAACAAAGTCACATAATTTAGAGGTGAACCAAAAAGCAAAGGCAAGCCGAGAGAAATACAGTTTTTACCTCTCAGTGTCTGTCTGTCGGAGGGAGGGGGAGCTTTCACATTACCGGGTCAAAGTGTAAAAACCATCTTCGCAGTTTCGTGAATTTGTTATTATTAAAGTTTGGCAAATCTGCCGTGACCATGTTGAGCGTTAACGGATGATATTTGCGTTGGGGTTTTTTTTTCGTCAATGCTCACCGCCGCAACGGTTGCGATTTTGCAGTCTTATTTGAAAAAAATTATGGTTATGGTGACTTTTATTGTGAGTTTGTGTCGTGTGTGAATGGTAAGTTTGTTTTTAGTTATTTACTGAAAATTAGAAGCTCAGAGTATATTAATAAAGTCTTACATTTTTACCTCTCCGAGGGTACTATGTCACCTAGGAGGGGTTTTACAATCACCGTGTCTGTAGGTCTGTGGGTCTTTGGTTCTGTCTGTATCGCATTTTCAGGGTAAAGTGTTATCATTGCGTACGCAGTTTCTTGAAATTACCGCGTTCGCAGTTTCTTTGAATTATGGAAAAGGTTTTTCCAAAAACCCCCTTTTCGTCATCAGGCGTAGTATAACTTTTCTTCCGCGTTGTGTGATTGTGACCAGTGTTTGTCTTTTGGGACGGACCGACTGATTCAACGTCCAAAGGGCAGGGTTTTCACCAAATGTTCACGGTATACGTCATATTATCATTATACTATTGCATCGGGCGGGTTTTGAACCCGAGCCCTACTGCATGACAGGCGAGTGTTCTACCAAAGCGTAATGCGTAATCACTGCTTACGCAGTTTCTTTGATTCTAAATTGTGGCAAAACTGCCGTGATGGTGAGCGCTAACGGATAATATTTGCGTTTGGGGTTTTTTGGTGTTTTGTTCATCAACGCTCACTGCCGCGACAGTTGTGCCTTTGTAGTCGTTTTCGAGATGTTGCGATTGTAATGTAGATGTATATTGTGCATTTGTGACGTGTTGTGGTTTTGTGATGTTAGTGTTTCGTTTGTGTTCTACTCTCCAACGTCTATGTATTGACTTTTCGAACGGACCGATTGCTGAGAAGTTACGATAAACGTCTCAACGTCCATAAGGTATACTTCCTATTATCAAATTGCGATCGCATCGGACGGGTTTTGAACCCGGCCCTCTTGCATGGCAGGTGAGTGCTCTACCAAAGAGCCACCGATGCAAGAGGGCCGGGTTCAAAACCCGTCCGATGCAATCGCAATTTGATAATAGGACGTTTACCTTATGGACGTTGAGACGTTTATCGTAACTTCTCAGCAATCGGTCCGTTCGAAAAGTCAATACATAGACGTTGGAGAGTAGAACACAAACGAAACACTAACATCACAAAACTACAACACGTCTAATGTAGCGTCTTCTCTGTTGATTAAAAAGAATGCGCCGCCCAGGTCTTGAACCCGAGCCCTTCTACATGGCAGGCGAATGTTCTACCACAGAACCACCGATACATGTTACATTTCTTTGAAAATTATAAACTCAGCTTAGCGGATGAGTATATTAATGGTTTTTAAAGTCTACAATTTTTTACGTATGGAATTTTAAAGGTCAAATCTTGTTTTAGCGCAGTCAGCAGAGATAAGAGGATTAAAGGGTAGAACCTGTGGGTTTTTGGTTATTTATTTACGGGTTTTCTTATCGTCTTAAAAAAGTTGTAATAATGCAAAGGCCTTTATTTACCGTGTATTGATGTACGAGCGGTTGTTTCGTCAAGTGGCTCTCTGTGCTTTGTTGATGGTAAGGTTTTTGCTTCTTGTTAATACATTTGGTGTGGAAATTTGGATATCTACGATTCCTAATGGCGTCATTGATTTCCTGGGTGTGCGACTCATTATATGATATTGGAAATTGGACGGCATTGGTCTTTTTCATGTGGTATGTGTCACAACGTCAACTGGTTGTCTACGAGTCATCCACTACCAGATGTCAAATAAAGCTATTCTACGGTATCTTCATCAAGGGCTAGTACTGATAAACTTGTACTGTATAAAGGGTTAAATTCAATTGTACATTGTTTTAGTACGTCTCACTCACTGTTGTAACAACTTAATTTATAATATTCTTAATAAATTATACTTGATTGTTTCGTGTCAATTATTTTAATTATAATTAAAACTCTGAATTGCAGAGATATATCTTTAAGGGTCGTCTCGAGAAATTAATACCACGAGGGACAATTCTTCCGAGGAGAGGTATATTTTGGCTTGCCAACTTGTTGCTTACTGTACTCGCAACTTCGTAATTTAGTTAACGTTTTTCTTATCGGCTTTAAATGTGTGATACATTTTCATTAATGTGGTTACGTGGGTTTTATATTTTGAGATATGCGCTGTTGTTTAACCTTCACTATTCAGTGAAGCTTTTTTTTGTGTGCTTTATAAGTCGGGAATTGTTAACGGTAGGGTGTTTTTGGTTTTTTCTATTACAATTTTCATTACCGTGGGTATATGTATTGACATTTTCTGGATTTCTAAGTATATGAATTACCTTGTTTGTTTGATTGGGTTATTATTATATATTTCTATTGCATATTTCTGTTAATACTATGTTTATTACTGTTGGTATTTAGATTGACTTTTTCTTTATTCCTAAGTATTTTAATTAACTTGTTCCTTAGTTGGGTTATTATTATATATTTTTCTATTGTCTTTTCTTGTTTGTTGTTTAATTGGGTTATAATTATTAAAAATTTTATTGCTGCTATTACAATTTTTATTACTGTGGATATTTAGATTGACTTGTTCTTGATTTTTAAGTATTTGAATAAACTTGTTGCTAGGCTGGGTTATTATGTATTATTGTCCTGGTTATTTTTCTTGCTTTATTTCATTTATCGAAAGTGTTGATAATGTGAGGGATTAGCAATGTGTACGATTTTTTATTTGCATTGACTTTTACCGGATTCGTTGGGTGGCCGTGGTGAGACCAATCAGTTTTGATTAGTGCTATCAATTATAGTTTTGTTTTTCCGTTTACATTTGATTGCTTAAAAGCTATAATACAATGGGTTGGTTTTTCCCTTTAAAATGGTTTCTCACACGTATATATTTAACGATTCGTGAGCGTTTTCATTGTTTATTTGGAACGTTCTATTTTCCCTTTTTGTCGCTTTATTAATTTAATAACGTTTTTGGTCAAAAGTTGATTTTGTTGTGCTATTAATATTTGAAATTTATAATATTTATTTTAATTACAATAAGAATATACTACTGGTAGGGATAGGAGTGGGACTATGTTC